>NW_025953837.1:140528-221897 GCF_022578515.1 Annulohypoxylon truncatum
GTTGCCAGTGCCTCCCCGCCGGCCCCCCCCCCCCCCCCGCCGCCGCCCCCCCCCCCCCCCCCCCCCCCCCCCCCCCCCCCCAGTCAGCTATACTCAAATCTATACACCATAGTTCTTTCGGATCAGAGTAGCCCGGCCCCTATATACCTACTATATCTCCTTAAACAGCATTCACGTTAATGGATTAATCCAAAGCACCCATGGCCGGGTTGACACGGTGGTACCTACAACTAATGCCATTGCTATAACTCTAGCGTTCTGAGTGAGCTCTAATTGAGGGTTCAATTTCCTTGTTGGTTCTATCACCTTTTTATAGATGAATGAAGATCTAAATAATTGTTGACAATATAGATCTCGTAGAGGCAGCAATGCAGTGATATCTAAACAACCTCCGAATTACTCTTGTGTCCTACATAGAGTAGGGCATACCAACAATATGAAGACAGTTGCTTCATTTGACATTATTTCAACTTATGAGCTTGATTAAGTCGACTAACGTGGAGTCAGGCTTGTTCATGGCCCCTTTATAATAATATGAGTCGTTCCTTAGTTTAGGTAGGAAATAACTTCGACCTCAGAGATATCAGCAATTACACTTATATTCGGCATGCTTCAAAGAAATTAAGTACCCGACAATACATTATTTGATATAGATACTCGTAAAGTCTTTGTACCTGAACCATATCGTTTCTCGGAATTACTCCTCCGCTAGCAACACGTATACAATCCAATGCAACCAATGACTTGCGCCAATATGTACCTCTCTCGGTCTACGCCAACGCGCCAAATCCCACCCCATTACCAAGATCCGCAACCAGGTTAGCCAACGTCAAAGTGAATCAAAACCTCTTAACAGCCCTCCTCCCAGTCTCAAAATCAAACCGATCCGGGAACAAAATCCCATTAGCCAGCCTCACCAGCTCCCTCTCGACCTTCCTCGTAACCCCCCTCCTCTCATCCCAGGGTAATAGCCCCATACTCCTAAGTCCGTCCTCGCCTCCGGCATCATTCACATCCTGAACTCCAGGCCGGCCCATATACTCCCTCTCGCCGCCCGACCCGCCTCGCAAGAAGCCAGCGCTACTCGCGAAGTCCGGCGCAGGGAGCCCGAGAAGGAAAGCCTTGCGCTGGCGCGCGAGATACAGCGCATTAGTCTGCGTCAGCGGACACGCGGGGACGTACAGCACGCTCGCGTCGCGCAGGCCCATATGCACGGTATCGACGGCGTGCACGGCATCCGGGTGCCACAGCACATAATCGCCCGGCTCGACGCGCGGGACGGGGACCATGGTCTTGTCCAGCCTTAAATGGGGATGCAGGGCGCGGCTCAGCTCCTGGACGCCGCGGCCGGGGACGGCGCCGTGGACGACGCTGTTCTGCGCCACGTTCAGGTTCCAGTTGTCCGCGTGCAGGAAGTTGGGCCCGGACTTGGCGCGCGGGGTGAAGAAGGGGCGCAGGAGCAGGTACGCGGTCGTGAGCTGCAGCATGGGGCACGCGTGCAGCGAGCCGGCGCCGGGTGCGATGGGAGAGAGTGATAGCCAGCCTTGGAACATCCGGAACATGCTGCAGGAGCTGACGCTGTTGTACAGGTCGGGTGTGACGCCGAGACGCGTGCTGCTGTCCCACGGGTCGTACTCTTCCCACCTGCCTTGGAAGATCTTGGCGTACGTGCCGGCGCGGCCGTACCCGTCTGCTTCCCACCGCTCGACGCTGCCGTTGTCGACGTGCGGCCCGGAGGCGAGGGATGTGTCGCCCGGTCTACGTATGCGGATGCGGTCTGCGTAGGTTACTGGGTGGTTGCTGCTCACGAGCGCGCTCTCGTTGTTTGAATGCCATATATTCATGACAAACCTCTGAACTTCAAGGAGCCGTGAGTCAGCGCGGGCGCGCACTTGCCCCGGACTCCAAAACATCTCATAAAGCTGGGGGTCGTGTGCTGGAAACCCCTTTGTCGGTGGATTGTGACGGAGATACTCTTGCGTCTCTTCTTTCCACAACAAGGCAACGTTTGACGGAACGACTCGCCGTATAACGGCGACGCCTCTCTTCCTCAGGGCATCTCGGAAGATGGCTACCTTGTTTGGATTGTGGATATCGATGTAGTCGATAGTAGGTATGATATCCGACCCAGCAGCGGCGATGCGGTCTGCCTCTTTTCTTAACTGGCTGAGGAGACGGTAGAATGAGCAAGCGACAGCTTTCTCGTTACCGGCGATTAGTTTTCGTTTGATCTTGGCGAACCGGTCTGGAAGTGGAATAGGATCCGGATCGTGTAGAGATAGGAAGTCAACTGCCATTACTACTTTATATAAGGCTTGATAAAGTCCTCGGGAGCTCTATGGGAAGTTCTTGGAAAGTGAATTTCACGTAGTAACATTAAACAATGAGTTCCTAGTTATCCCACCGGTATACGACAAAAGGACAGAGACCCAAGAACAGTTCCTCCAGCGATTATATGAAGGAGATCGATTATAAGTCCGTGGGGGCAGAAAAGCCCTCGTGGGGGGAATAGGCACTTGCTATTTTTCATTCCGATAGTTGATAGTAGCTCTTAAAGTATGTGATGTCTGGGTCGTTGAGGCTTGCATCGGTAAAACCAGGCCTTGACGAAGCGAAGACCCATGGTTGCGGTCTAGAAGGGAGCAAGGCGACTCAATCAGACGTTGTCACGTTGTTGGAGGTATAACTGCATCTGGTTTCCGGGTGGCTCAATCTTCGGCAAGGGACTCCGAAATAAAAGATCTCTTGGCTTGATACCCAAACCCTGGTTACAATTTACTAGAGCCGATACGGGTCTGATACGCTTCATAATTGGCCAGCCTAATGCGGCTCCTGGACGACGCTCCCGCGGGCCGTTGGACCGATCCCACGCTGACAAGGACATATTAATTCCATACGTGATAGACATAAAAGCCTCAGCCATTCCGAAGAAGGTCAGCATTGGGCGTAAACGAGCTCCAAGTTCACCGATGTGGCATTATATAATTCTCCGAATATTGTACGGGTCTTCCTGCATGGCTGTAAATTAAGAGACTGTTCCCGGTATCCCAGATTGAGTGTGTGTGGGTGGCGTCGGAATGCATAGGGATTCTTGGCAGATTACCCGGATGATGGACCTCAAGATACCTTGCCTCTCTTCGACCGGCGAAGAGGTGTTTGATGATCCGCACTATTACCGGAGTCGTTCTTCTTTCTCTTCGCCTGCTCGCTTGATGATTCTACTTTAGTAGGTTTTGCATCAGGTGTAGGGGATTCCTTTCTATCCGAGGATGTGATTTCTGACACGTCGTCTTTCATCAGGACGTAAGCCACTTTCTCAATATCGACGGCATTGATTCCTAGTCGCTGAATCAAAGAATGCGCCGCAGTGCCCAACTCCTGATACTCTTTGGCGTTGTACTTGATGGGAGAAGCCTGTCCACCCCGACACAGCCAATAGAAGGCTTCATCCGAAAAGAAGATGACGTTGTCAGGACCATATACTGAGAGCAAAAGAGATGCCGTAGCCGGACCAATTCCCTTCAGCTTACTGATCGTGATGAGCGCTTTCGGTGCATCTGAATTTTCCCGATATTTCTCTATCGCCTCTTGGATGGTTTTCTCAACAACTGTTTCATCATTTGATGACACGAGCTTCATGAGAGTTGGCCGAAACTTCCCATGACGCCTGAACTGTATTAGAAACGTGAATTGGGTTTACAGGCAATGGGATAAGACGCATAACATTGCCTTAGGAAACCACTTACAGTTTCCAATCGACCAAGGTTTTCACATTATCAAGCGTCATCGGCTGCCTCGTTTTCTCTGAGTGGAATAAAGTAATTGCGTCATGGTATCGGAAACGGTCCAACTCAAGCAGAGTCTTCTGTCCTGACTTGGCTGTTTATGATTATTAGTCATCCGGTCACCATTGTATCTGTTCACTTCTAACACCTACGCCCTTTGGTTAATGAGATGAACTCTATGAGAGAGTCATAGCGGCCCAATAATTGTTGAAACAATTTGAGGGAAATGTTGCTGGGCAGCAAGCTTTCGTCTAACATTCTGATTGTAAGACCTGAGTAAGATCTGATGATGAGGCTTCGAGCTAGATTCATCTAATGATCTGATCTGACTCGACCAGACCTAGACACTAGATACCAACGATGAGGTCAATGACAAACCGTTCAGCTTTTCGGGAATCATCGGGCTTGTTGTCATTCCTGAATTACATAATACCGTTTGTTCGTTTGTTTAGATCCATCTGAGGAATCCGGAATCAGATATTGGTGACTAATAAAATGGAGAAAATCCTTAGTCTGAGTGGTCCGTGCTTCTAGACAGAATTGTTCCAGAAGCCGAACTAGCCCCATAATAATCGAACCGAAAATAGATTTAGCTCCGAACCCCTGCATCGGCTCTAAAGAAAGTTTTGCTAAGATCCATTTTGTCCATTTCTTTCGAAATCCGTCTCTGGCCCCCGATTTTCCTTACATTCCTTCGCAAAACCCTAACCGCCCTCTCGACGACGATACCGTAGACACTCGTACAATCGCCGACTCGTTCGCTTTCCTATCAACAAAATGGGCAACGTAAGTTCATGTCTATTACAATAGCTCTACCTAGAAGAAGAACGTGAAGGACCACAAAAGTTAGCAGGGCAAGCGACTAGGCAATAAGTGACAGAAAAGGCGGGACGGCGAATTCCGAATACATACAAGATTTGCCCAACAACGATCACTGACAAACCTCGTAAATCAGGGAGCCAAGGCTGCGCAGAAGCGTGAGCGTAATGCGAAGGACACCAAGGTCGCCAAATCGCAGCTCAAGTCTGTAGGTCTTCGCCTCTCCTATACTCTATGCTCTTACACAAGAGGATATGTCGACTTACACGTAGCGTCTCGTAGAACGTCAAGGCTATGGATATCCAGTGCAATATTTGCAAATCGACCTTCCTAAAGACCACTCGTGCGCCCCAGTAAGTATACCATTCTTGAAGTCGCCTTAGAATCGCCTTTAGAATATGCGATTGTATAAGTACCTAGTCACATTCTCTCTGACACGCTCCACACAGGCTCACCGAGCACGCCGTCAACAAGCACAGCAAGACCATCGCCGAGTGCTTCCCCAGCTACGAAGTCCCGGCCGGCGGAAAATAAACCACAAGTCGCTCTATTCCGTACTCGCCTGGGCAGGTAGGTATAGAGACAACACCCATCCGAGCAGGTCGTGACAAGGGAGACAACGGGCATAGCGATTGGCGCACAACGGTGTTTAGCAGAATAAGGGTTGCATGAAGTTTTCACGAAAGGGGGGATCCGTCCGAAAGTAATGAGATTGATACGATGTTAACTGAGTTTATTTCATTTCTCTTTTCTTTTCTGTCGTTCGTTCAAGAATTGCTGTATGCTAGAAGGTAGAGAGCGCGCATCACCATCGTCAGTGTGCCTCAACCACTTGCGCCGGTGCACTCACATCCGCCACCGTCGTCGTAGCAGCCGTACTCTCGCCCCCTCCCCCATCCTTCCCCTGCCTCTGCGCCGCCTCCCTAGCCTGCTCCTCGCGTATATCCTTCAGAATCTCCGGATACCATCGCTCCCCCACATCCGGATGACTCTTAATCCTATTCCTCAGCGTAGCCTCTCCCAAAGTCCTCGCCACGCCGCCCTTCCTAAACGTAAACTCCACATCATCAAGCCTCCCCCCATTCTCCTCGAGCACCTTCTCGCGCAGCCTCCTAACGCCCTCGGGGACCGGACCCACGCCGACCTCCTCGAGCTCCTCGAACGTCGTGCTCGGCCGCACGCCCTGGAAGAAGGGGATAGAAAACCGGGCCCCGGCGCCGGCGGCAGGCGAAAGCACGCGGTGCGTGGTCGACGCGCAGACGCCGCGCGTCAGGGCCTCGAGGCCCTGGCCGATGGCCACGACGAGGGTGCGCGGCACGGGCGCGCAGTCGATCCAGCGCCCGCGCATGTTCTGCACCTGCAGCCCGCGGTGGTCGCTCGCCTGCAGCAGGTAGCTCGTCAGCATGCTGTCTTTATGGGGGCCGACGCCCTGGCCCTCCACCACTTCTCCGTTAAGCCCGAGCCCGAGCCCGAGCCCGAGCTCGGATACGTCCGGGTACTTGACGATCTTCAGCTTGTGCTGCTGGTCGGCGTCGAAGTAGCGGTCGAACGCGTCGGCGGGCAGCTCGATGGCCTCGGCGATTAGGGATGTGAATTCGAGGGATATGGCGCCCATGCGTTGCATGTATTCTGTGTACGCCTTGCGGAAGTTGGGGAGTACGGATTCGGAGGGCCATTGGTTCGGCGCTTGAAGGTTGGCGTAGAGCGGGGCGCCCGGGGGCGGGATCGGGTGGTCGGTCGAGAGGTCGATTTGCTCGCGGTGGTCGATCTTGCCTGCTGTGATCTCGGCCGAGAGCTGCGAGTACCCGAGGAAGGAGGGCGCGTTCTTCATTTCGATTTTGAGCCTGGGGGGTTTGACAGTGCGTGAGCTTGTGAGACGTTTTGTAGAGCATTTATTTGAAAAAAATTAGACGTAATCTACCGATATGCTCCGGTCTAGCATATGATATGTGCACCTCTGTATGAATACGGATATTTAGATGCTTGCAAGCACTTACTTCTCTTCCTTAGGTATGTCGAAGAAGGCCTTGCCTTCCGATATGACCTGATCCCATAATTCATCCGGAATGCCGACATTCTTAAGATACAGAAAGCCGACTTCCATCAAGGCATGTCGCAGATCGGCTAGGAACTGCGGCTTTGTCTGTGGATCTCTAGCCAGAGCCAGATCCAGGATCGGGACCGAGGTGAACGACATGGTCAGTATTTCATTTCAAGCGCATATATTCCTAAGAGCGCGTAGATACATAAGTATTTAGAATTTTAATTTGAGGGCATCGACGATCTAGTTGAATATATAGACATCTACAGGGCGTTGATTGATAAGTTGCATATCTCATGATGGAGGTCCACTTGTAGCGATGGCGTAATGCCGCTCGTCGGCATCGGCCGTCTAATGGGCCAATGAAGGCCCTCGATGATAAAGTTTCCCCAACTCCATAACTCGCGGGGACAAAAGGAAGTTTATGTAGGTCCTGATGCGCCTAGGAACTCTATCGAATAATGGGGTAACAGGTACATACCTACCTAGGTAGGTACATGGATATTCATGTATCGGTTGGATTGGCGCTTTCTTTCAGTGCAATCCACGAGCTGACAAAAGTATAGAGTTGGCGTATGGAATGATGTAAGGGGATATCGCGATAGGTACGTGAAATAACTTTTATATTCATATAGTCTTTCCTATGGCCGGTAGAATAGAGTCGTGATAGCGACCCTGACCGGGCATAGTGTCTTGTCTATGAAAACTTGCGCCGGATCCCTTTTTTCGCTATTCTGAACCAATCCGTATAATTCCATGCATACAGAGCTTTTTGTACAACGAGCGCCCCGATAATAGATCACAATAACTTTTAACTCAAGGCGGCGTAGGATATATAGGTTTATTCTGGCGAAGCCTTGATCGAACTCTCAAATGTACTGTGGGTATTTCCGCATCTCCTATACTTCACTGTCGTCGATTTTCCCAGCCATTCTCAACTACTCCAACTGGTCCCTAGAGCTATGGGCGTAATGCTGTCGTGAAGAAGTGGCGACACAGATACGAGTAGTCTCCGTAATGTGTGAATTATTAGTATCATCCGTAAGTTACGGCGTTCAAGCCGGTACAACTGAATTTGACGAGAATAGTTTTGTAACCTGGTAAAACATATCCTCGATCGGCGGCATAGCGAATGCCGGTGCGGTATCAAATAACTCTGCTAGCCTCTGTGGAGCGATAACAACGGGATAGGTGTCATCAGCTGTATCGTCTGGTCCATCGACGTCCATTTCGTCTCCGCTCGCTGGTCCGTCATCATCTCCGGTAAGTAATGCTAAAGTAGATCCGTCCTCTGTGCGTTCTTCGGTGTTCACTTGGTCAAGGTTGAGGTCGACGAGTGGTTGAGCAAAGGCGAGGGACTTGGTATCCATGCTTTCACTAACGGACCATAGCTGGGCAGCGGAATCTAGGACGATATATCCACTAGATCCAACTGCAGCAACAACTGATATTATTGGGTGTGGAAATTCGCGTATCATTTCCGGCTTACTTTGATCTGGCGTGAAAATAGCAAGTTCTGAGTGAATATATTGTGAATATGGCTTGCTCCGCGAAACAGCCACCGCGAAAGTTGAAGTCCGATAGTCGACCGCCATGTGCGTCAGAACGGAGGGACCTGGACCGTGGGGATCTTCGCTTGTCCTCAATTGAACTCCGTAGAGTAGCTCGTCAGAGACCAATTCGTAAACCATAAGACGATCCGAGAGCACAACCAAGGTCGAGGATAGAATCCTTATGTCCCGAATATCCCCTGCTATTAAACCGTCGATCGAATTCCGAACCTTACCAGATTCTGTGTCGATAATGTGAACAGTCGAGCCATGCATGGTCCCGATAGCGCAGACCAGAGTAGACCCATCTTCGGAGAAAGTGACCGCACCTGAGCCTCGTTGAAAAGCTTGGACAGCAATCGCATCTGGGTTGACTGGTTCTTCATTTTCTTGAAGGTATATGGGCCGAGAACATGTCCAACTATATAATTGGCGGTTCATCTTGCCCTTCACAAGTACTCCGTCGCGTTGTCTCACCATAGGCTCCCAAAGCCGGACAACTCCATCTTCCCCAACGCTGGCAAAACGGTGCGCATTCGGATCAGCAGCCAGGCCATATACGGGCTCACTTCGACCCGTATAATGTGGCGCATTAATACGAGATACAAGCTCTAGGCTCTGATCTTCTGGCGAAACGGCCCAGAATTTCAAGTATACCTCGCGCCGTTCGGCGGGTGCCCCTTCAAGAGAGTCGACATCTCGCGTAGGTGGTTGCCATTCATCCGTCGTAGCAAGCCATTTCCCATCTGCCGAATATGCCATATTGGTGATACGAGGTTCTGTTATCGTGTGCCCTTTGGCTGTCACGTTGTTATCCGTCGGGTTCGTTCTTGTTAGGGCCTGTTTCGAGACACCTTGCAAAGTGGTGAGGTCGACCGTTTGTATTAACGGAATTGATGGGCCACTTCGAGAATGGCTGATCTGCTGTCCGTTCCCTACACAAAAGTGAATTCGTGACGAGTCTGCCGGATTGATAGCTGCAGGAGTTTTCAATAACCGAGTCTGAGAATGTTGTCCAACCCTTCGGACCATATCATCTTTTGACAATGGCTGAGGATAGGTGAGGGCCTGTATCCCAGATATATACGTCGTAGGTTTCATCTCGGCCGTTGACAGGACGATAACCGAGTTGTCGTCTAAATGAACAACGTAAGCGGAGCCACGCTCCGAAACTACAATGTTCTCAATTGTTGCCGGGAGATGAGGTAAAAAGTCCATCTTCTGTGTGTCTAATTGCCAAAGGACCAAGGTCGACTCAGACCCTCCAGAGATAATGTAATTACCTATGACTAGAGTTAGAATTTTGACATTGAAGAAAACAAGAATAGTCTTTACCATCCCGTGACCATTTGATAGCATGGACTGCCTTGCGATGCCAGTGATATTTCCGGGGTTGGAGGGAAGTTCTGTGCCCCTTAGAGCTGTGTAGCCAGCGTAGTTGAAGTACAAGGTCGTTGTAGAAGAACACAGCTCCGCGAGCGCAGCCAACCGCGATTTCCACGACAGGTTCATTGCCAGCTTCTGTCTGGCTCTTTCGATTGAGATGTACACGATCTGTCACCCTCACATCTAAGCATGTGATCTCATCGCTGCCATTTAGAGTGAAGAATTCGTATTCTAATTCCTGCAAAGGAGCCGACGTAGAACTTCGCATGCCGAACAAGACATTCCGCTCTGATGAGGCGACTAAGGCATAGCCATTTCGAATAGATCGTAAATCCAAAATCGGTTCCGCCTGGGTTAAGAGAGTTTTATGGGAGACCAACTTAGACCCTTGAACATGGCAAGCAATAATTTGCCAGGTACCGCGCTTATCAATGGATACGAATGGCACATCTCGGAGTTTGGGGCCAGTCTTGACGGAATCGACGGACATATCGCCTAAAAGATCGCATTTCAGTTTGGATGCCGTCTCAGCTCCGTCACCATTTGTCCAGTCGATCAGCCATAGGTGACCTGCAGACGATGCGACCCATACGAGATTTGGTGAGCTAGGGGACAGGCAAATGGAAACAACCTGTTGCCCAACGGTCTCCTTTTCTAGCTGTGGCAGCGGAATCTTGCGTACCAAAAGGGATTCTACAGTCGAGTATATTTGGATAGAGGTGTTGTATGCGATTATCAGGTATCTGATGTGACTGTCAGCCTTCACGTCTACACTCGTCTATAGACTGGATTTGCCGGGCAGGTTCTCTGTAGCGCGTACTTTTCATCTTGGGTTAATATCGGGTCAATGTTCAGCATCCTTCCTCCCATAGGTTTGGAAACCTTCCATGTCGACAATTGGTCTTCGCTGGTCTGATCATGTTCTTCTGCTTTAGCTTGAAGCTGTTGCTTCTCCTTTTTCGCGATAGAGGCGTTGTCGGTTCTCGCATTAGGATTGTTCATGTTATCTAAGTCACCAGATGACGTATTTGAACCATTGACTCCATTGGCTCCGTCGACTTTGCCAGTTGTTGTTTCCTGCGACGGCTGGCCGTTGGCTGGGGCGCTCTTGGAAGTTCGACGATGGCGTTTTGCTCGTTTCCTTTTGCCATGCTCATCGGTCTCTCGTTTTCGTTTGTTCGCACTAGCATCCTAAGAGATGTGAGTTTATAGGATTAAAATTGTTTCCGATAGAGTTTCGCATACTTCTGCTGTTTCCACGGGAGCCATCTTGAGAGGCAACGGCGTAACTGTTATAAAACAGCTTTGAGTATCACCAAAATCTACCTTCCAAGAGTTGCAGGCTAAGCGCAAAAAGTTCACAAGTTTTTTGCGGGACGTTGCGATAAAGCACCCCGATAAGAAATTTTCGGGGGAGGAGCAATCCGAGGGTCCGGGTCCACATAAAAAGTACTAAAGTACGAAGGTACAAGGAAAGTCAATAAAGTCTTGGCATTCTTTTTCTAATCGATAAGAAAGCTGATCATTAATTTTCAATTCACGTCTCGCAACTAGCCACTAACCACACCATCCTTTCTTGCGACAACAACAACCTGCAGCACATCGCATAACCAACCACGCTTCGCGCATCGGCTCCCGATTTGGCAAAACAATCCCGACAAAAACAAAACAACCATCTACGAATAGTGATCCTTACCAGACAAGATGATTATTCCTATTCGCTGCTTTTCCTGCGGAAAGGTAGGCGTCGTCGCACCCCGCTACTTCAGATCTTCTTTGTATTAACCGAATCGCACACAGGTGACTGGTGACCTTTGGGAGCGATACCTCAAGTTGATCGATGAGGGCCATCAAGATGGGTTCGTTGCGAATATCCAAACTATTTTCGTCACACACTAACAAACCACCTAAGTGATGCTATGGACTCCCTAGGACTTAAGCGCTATTGCTGTCGTCGCATGATTATGACTCATGTCGACCTCATCGAGAAGCTGCTCAAGTAAGTTCTCGATAGATTCCGAATCCAATGATTGTAAATGTGGACAAAGTTCTAACAGGTCAAACCAGGTATACCCCCGACGGACGCAACGAGAAGAAGATCCAACTTCAGCAACGATAAGATTGATCGAATTTGGATATCCAGATACGAGTGGCGTTAACATGATTTGGTGGCGATGATTAGCACAAAATTGCATTCTCAGGCGTTGGGTTGGTACTTTCAGGAAGGCGTCTGAAGATCACTTTAAGTCATCGCAATGGTTTAGCCAGAGTACAATGTGAACAGTCTGCTTTACAAGAATGTAATGATATTTGTGCCGACGAATCCACGAGTCCGTCTACACACCTTTGCACAGGCCAAAGAAATGAACTTACTCGAGCTCGCTAGGTATGTCGGGTGCAGCTTGCGTGTAGTAGGCTACACATCCCTGGATTTCGAAGCATCGACTACCGCAGCGTGCTTAGCCGGTTTTCCGGCTTCATGCCTTATTTTGAGGTCCGGAAATCCCCTGGTTGTCTGTGATGATAACGAGGGTTGAAGTAATGACTCGGATGCTTTAACAAAACTCTAGGTAGTCATGGATCGAGATATAAGCCGCACAAGAAGAAGAAAAAGATGCATATTTGCTGCACGTATGATCTCGATTCGCGCTTAATAGTCGCGTAAACGCACGCTACGAGGATGTTGGCGGCGGCTAACAGCGACTTCGCTTCGGAGTTCCTATGTTTAGCATCCGCAAATAAATCACTCTCAAGCAAGGGGAAATAATTCTTCGTGACTTTTCCAAGCCCTTGGTATCGAAATCTGCATTGCTCGGAAATTAGCTAGGAGTCGGCGAACTTGTCAAGGGTTTTTTGTTGGAAAGGAAGGACATCTCTCAGCTGGGACTTCTTCCGATAAATTGGATGTGTGATATTGGCCACGTCAACTTACACAAGCAGTTCTCTCGTTGCCGCGAAGCGCCGTGCTGCACACAAATGGATCATTTGATATGCAATCGTTATGTTTACATGGAGCTCCTAGACATGCAGCTTAGAGGCTGTTCTTTTGATCGGTGTTGTATTCGACTTAGTGATTATATCTTTGCATTAAA
Source organism: Annulohypoxylon truncatum (assembly GCF_022578515.1). Lineage (NCBI taxonomy): Eukaryota > Fungi > Ascomycota > Sordariomycetes > Xylariales > Hypoxylaceae > Annulohypoxylon > Annulohypoxylon truncatum. Next base: position 153,202 of record NW_025953837.1, read on the forward strand.
TAAGTACATGGTATCCTCATCGTTACCCCCTTAGAAAAGGCAAACGGCGTGATCTAACGCATAGTCAACCTACTTAGGTAAGGAGGCACTCTACTAGTAACATCTAGTAATACTCAAGGATTCTTATGCTGGGAACACACCAACAGGTACCCTGGGAGAAGTAGTTATAACATTTTCTCACATTTATATTATACGTAGTCGTGTTTAGCTAATAATTGTTGGTGTAGTCTGAGTATATCTACCTATGCAACTAGTACCATAACCGGAAACGCCACGCAAGACTCGTCTATAAATCCGGGGTGGATTTCGAATATAAGGTTCACCCGGTCTTTTTGCATGTCGGACTCTTTTCCAGGTTACTGGCATAGGATTTAAGCCTGATATGTAAAAATATGCAGGTATCACGGCGCGTATGCACACCTACCTACACCACGTTCTCGAGCTGTGTTCTGGAAACACGCCCCCAACGGATAAGCGAGAGTTGATCTCACATATGTTGGTGCATCCTTATCGACCTTGTTACGTAGATCGTGGTCTAGTATTTCGAATTCATCCCGCCTTGAATAATGCCATTGCTTATTTTCAAGGATAAAATCTCACGAGTTCTGCAATTACCAAGCGGTGTGTGTCACCAAGCCCCTTAATGAATCTGTTACTCCCAGTTTTTTATCTAGAATAATATCAACCGATGTACAATTCCAGTATGCCACAGCATTGAATGTACATGATATGACTTCGAGGATGTGACTTCCATAGTCGATTAGCCAATAGAATGATAAGATGTTTACCCCGGTGGAACCTGACTAGAATGGCCAGGATTAATTCGGGCAATCGGGTAACAGGAACCGGTCCGGAAATTTTTGGAAATTTCATCTGTTTAACATCTTTCTCTCTTCTAGTGATGAGAGGTAACGCTGAGGGGAAGTTGAGACACCCGCTCAATATTAAGGACACCATGTCTAACGAAATATCAATTGTCATGATATTCTACATTATGGCTAGCCAATGGCCGCTAGCATGAGAGTAAAATCGGCCGTATGGAAACTCGGCCCCCAAGTGGCATGAGAACGAAGCAAACTCGCCAGCCCTCGTGGGGACACTCAAGCGAGTGTAAAGAATCTAGTCTTACTCGGCCAGCTCAGCTTATTACACCAACTGGGTTTCTATTTCATGCTATCAATGCAATGATGCCAAAGGACTCGGGATGCCGAATCCGACAACGATCCTTAATGGTTATTCAAAAGATAGCTGGACTCCGGATATGCACCGTTAAGGTCACTACCCACTACCCACTGATCGGCCGAGACTGACAGGACTGACACACACCCTTTTGAGGTTCGCACACCAACAGCCTTCTAGGGCCCACATGGGTTGACCCAGTCAGCCCAGTTAGGGCTAATAAAAGGAGCGGTACCAGATCTTCGGGAACACCTTCGTGGTGGATTCCTCGAAGGATTGGTTCTTGCGATCTCCCATACGAAATACCCGCAACTCTTCGCACCGGCGTTTTCTTTTCAACCTCTTCTATCGTGTCCATGGACTTGGTACAGGCAACAACACATTATCAGGCCACTTGCACTTGAGCCGAAGTTGCTTCTGATCACGTTCAGACATCGTCGCTTGGCCGCTGATTTGGTCGTCAGTGATATCGAAATTACCTAAGTTTATCAGCTGTGTGGAATAGATGTTGCTATCGCGAGCTGAGACATTGGATCTCAAATTACCCAAAGGGAAAAGTCCCAGATTCATGTTCAGCCGTTGTGATTCAATGTGCAACTTTGCTTACGTCGAAGGAAACAAGAAGACAAGCAAGAATGTTTCCCGTTTCACTCAGCCTATGCTATCATGTCACTTAATCATTGGTTACAACATCCCGAACTGCTACGGTAAGTCTGGGGGTCTGTCGTGATCTTTTGCGCTTTTACACATTTTGCACTTTTTACCCCGGCATGTTCAGGTGAAAGTGGGTTAATAGCTCACTGCTAAGTCTTGGACAAGGGTCGACAGGGTGGAAGAAGCTCAGAGCTCGAAATGGCTTCGTATCACTCGTCGATTGAAGCGACCCATGTGTGGCTCTAAGCGCCGAAACCCCTGCTCGTCCCCCTGCAGCCCCCTCCGAAGTCTCTCCCTTGCTATCATCCTACTCGTCGAACGCTGCGCTCAAGTAGTAGTAAAGAGGTCAAGACGCGCATCTGCACGTTCTAGGATCTGTGGATGACCCATCGAGCGCAAAACTGATTGTTGCTAACTCAGAGTAAGCCATGTCCTGTGAATGATACCACTCGAAGAGATCGGATTGTACCCGAAGGATTTATCAATCAAGACGCAAAAGAGCCTCCGTACCACCAGGAGCTACCTATTAGGCAATAGAATAGCGAAGGCAGGAATCCTTCTCGTCAGTATTCTACCACGGTATCCTAATTACCCCATCTTTGCTTTTGCTTCCACTCTAGGCCACACCCTAGGTCCAGGTCGCGATACCACACATCCCACTCAATACGCTCCCGCCATCCGCCATCCGATTCCCTCGCTGCCCGCCGGTTCTCATATCCAACTCAACCTCGAAGGATTCATAGGGTAGCTAGCTCTACTACCTAGCGCACCTGTCTAGCCTTTGCTCTGCGGGTGAGCTCCACGTCTGCTATCCCTTTCGGGTTTCAGTGGAGCTCCCTTGGACGAATCTCAAAGCTCAACAACCTTCTCAGCCCCTCCTACATGAGCGCAACAATTCATTCAACCTAGCCCACCACGTTCTGCCCCTCCAGTCACGCCGAATTACCGTCCCGAAAGACAATACATACATACATCTAACCCTTCCGTCCCCTGTCTCGCTTCTACCGATCTTCCTTCCTGGAAACTGTGCGAGTGTTGGTCCTCAGCCGGTTAGGACGTCGCAATAGTCGATCAGTATAATACCGAGCAGTTAAGGATCGCTAGTATTCGATATTTTGCACCGCTTTTTCGTGGGGTCTCGTACTGGTCGATAAAGCAGGTTATACTCTACAGGAGGATACCTGGTTATCCTCCGGTCTTCTCGATTCGACCATCGTCAAGGCCCAGATCCGACCTGTGTTGTGGCCTTCTACGTGGCCTACATATTCATCGCGTCTGTATTAAGCGCGCCGCCCCATCGCTTTGCAGCCTTAGACACGCGATAGAATAAAAGAGCCGCTATCAAGCGCCCCCAAGGTTATTTCCCAAAACACCGCCCGACCTACATCGTGGCCGGTTCGTCTTAATTCTCCTAAGCTAGTCATGGCTCTCGAAGCTCCGTTGAGATCGTCAACCGGGAGTATAATATCTACTTTCTCGCCTCACATGGATGCATCTATGTCTTCGCCAGAGTCATCCTCTGCTCCTTACTCACAGTTTCGCCCAATGTCTGTCGCATACTACTTCCAACCTTCATAATTGGCGACATTCGCTAATAGGAAGTAGGTCTACCAGTGCCATAGAGTCCAATTCCCTACGGCCATCATCGGTGGCCCCTCGGCCCGCTTCCGCCAATAACTATCTCATGAGTCCGAGTGATATAGTCGGTCCTTCACCAGTCACATCTGTCGGAACAGAAGTGACAGAGATAGACGATGAGATGTCTGATGAGGTTCGATCCCAACCTACCGCAGCGAACCCTGATCCGCAACCTCAGGTTGGTTGGCTTGAAGATGGGAATGCGTTTGAAGCATTAATGCTGACCTAGAGCTAGCTTTTGATGCTTAGCACGAATGTCTCCGATCAAGTACGACAAACTGCAAATGAAGAGGCAGTATCAGTCATCCACGCGCCGGAAAGCTTCCAGAGTTGGGTGAGTTCTTGTTTGATGTTTAGTTGCGTCACACTCTCTCATCATTGCAGACTACCGCCGACAATTCACCAAGGCACTCGGAGTCAACCCAGAGGACATCGCCTTCTACTCCTCCCGCTAAGCCAGAGAATATACTTCTACCATCTAGTGGCGACTCGAGCTCAAAGGTAAGTCCCCAGACCATCGGACGATGATCGACATGTGAGGCTTACCGATGCAGACCAAGACTCCTGCCCTACCAACACCGCCTCCCCTCACAACAGACATCAAACCTATTAGGTACAGTCTCGAAAATGCAACGCCTAGGGCTCAAAATCTACAGGAAGTATTAAAGGACTCATCAAGAATACGGTCCAGTAGTGCTAGTAGCCTCGAATGTTAGTACGGCGGCTTTTTATATGCAGACATTATAACTAACAGTCTACAACAGTGATACCTGAAAGCAAGGAACCAGAAACAGATGCGGAACCCGACCTAGAAAGCTACGACGACGAGGAATTTGTGACGCCCGTTCGAGAGCAGGACGTGGATGATGTGGAAATCAGCTCTTTAAAGACTGCCTTACAGGAATGCTGGACCTTGTGCAATACGTTAGCCACTCTTAGTACGCACCACCGAGAAAGAGTGTTTAGTACGTCAGGAACTCCTGACGGCCATGAAAGAGCCTGGAAGTGCTGTTGGAAGTTGTGCCAGCGATTATACGACAGCCGTGATGAGCCTGATGAGTCCTTCAACGTTCGTCAAAACCTAGATCTTTGTCGGGATTTCTGTCAATCCCTCTTCGATATACGGCAACGCAAAGATGAAGTTGCGGATTCTGTTCTACGTGTGAGCTTCGAGCTCAACAACCAGTTAGTGGACTAATCATATTGTTAAGGGAGCGGCCATGCTAACAGTCATGATAGTCTCTACAGTGCCCAGGATAACCGAATCCTTCCAGAGGCATTTCGAGAGCGAACCCTAGACTTCTACATAACGCTGTGTCATAGGCTTATGAAGCAGCGTGGTGAACTGGGCGAAGAAACGGATTCGCTGCTCTCTGCCTGTTGGTCTCTTGCAGAAATGCTATTCAGCCTGCGGCAGAGCAAAAGGGACGGAAAGGCTCCGGATGAAGAACTACTCGGCTCGGCAGTCCAAGCATGTTGGGAGCTCTGCGACATATTTAGGGAAGGATGGACGCAGATCCGGCCGGATAGGGGGACGCCGCGTCCCAGCCAAACTAGCTTTTTCTCTTACAATCGAGAAAGGGAGGCAGCCGAGTTAACAGACGGTAGAGAAAGTCGAGCTTCGCAACGCTCAAAAGCCGGTAGCTTAAAGAACCATACCTCTCAAGGTGGAGGCAAAACGTCGCGAAAAATCCCCCCGGTACCCGAAACGCCCGTGACTGAATTCGAAGACACGCCCGTCTCTCCCGACGGCGAATCTCCACAAGTACCCAACATCCTGGTCCTTGGCACGGACAGCAATAGAGGCGGTCGATGGTCTAGCAGCGCCTCAAACTTATCCAGCTACTCCCAAAGCAGCCAACGTACATCCAGCACGGCTACTACAGCAACGACGAACGAGGACCCAAATATCACACGCATCAAAATCCTTATTCTCAAGGCCGCGATGAATATCGGCTTCTCGCGCGACGCTAGTGTAGACGGGCACCATCACAACGGCGGCGCGGCCTCTCTACAGGCTTTCGTTAAGGCGCTGCCTACGGGCTCCTTCGGCTCATTACCGGCGCATGCAGCGCTCCTAAAGAATTATAAGAATCTTGTGGTGGCCGATTCGGCGTTTAGGCAGGCATCATCACTACCGTCACGCGGGAAGCGCGCATTGGCAACCGACGTAGCGAACAGCGTGGGCTGGATGGTACACCGTTCTGGCCAGTACGGGTTCCTCCGCGACCTCTTTAAGCTGGTGTTCGGCTTCCACGTTGAGGAGGCGGAGGGGCGGAAGAATATTAGTATCGCGGTCTGATCCTAACTATTACGGTTCTCTATTACCTCCATTTGGCACGATTGATGAGGATGATTTGATGAGGTACATACACGCATGGAGAATCCGGGCCTGGGAAAATCTAAGGTTATCATTTGACGTCTCATTCATCACGATCGATCACGACATTTCGCTCAACGTACCACAATACAATACAACACACCACAAAACCAAACGCGATAGGGACGATTCCCAAGTCTAGGGACCGAGGCCCAAGGTTATGACATTTTTGTATCGGGTCATCTGAATTATCTGTGGAGGTTTTATTATTCATTTTTAATGTCTGCTAGGCCATCGGTGTCACGCTTTTTTTTTTCTCTCGCTTTTTTCGAGCCCTCGCTTTACGCTACTTTAAGATACCCCCCTTTTTCCTTATTCTCTCTAGCACGAGGATGATAGATCGACTGGCGGCGCTTGGGGCTTGGTGGAAGGGGAAGGGGATGGGGATGGAGATGGGCATGAAAAGAAAAGAAAAAGGGGAGAGAACGGAGAAGAGAACAGTTAAGGGATAAGCTGCTCGGTGATTTGATGAGATGAGACGTTTCTAACTCACGATACGATTGGCCATTTACCTTGGGTACCTATTGGGCAGGTACACGGGGAGTTAAGCTGGTGGACATACACCTACCTACCTACCTACCTACCTATATTTGCTATATTTTGATGGGTTATAGGTTATTATGATATGTGCAAAACGCGGCGACTTTAAAGAGTTTATAAGGCTTACGCCTAAGCAAGATAGGAGATAGGGAATTGAAATCGTTATTCTGCCACTTACTCCGTCGCGGACAATTTCATTGTTCCTAATCCCCCTCCTACAACATGGTCTACCCTAAGGGTTCCGATTCTCGAAGGTTATGGGTGCGAATATTGAATTTCTCTTGAGATCCTGAAAAAGGAGCAGCAAAGCACTGATCCCCTCGACGATTTACTAGGTTACCCGAGGGTGGGTGGGCGTCCAATATGGACTACAAATGAGTTACGATTACGACAAGCCTAACCTAGCAAATACGTCGCTCAACTAAACTCGCCCAAGTCTCAGATGGCATTCCCCTTGTCACAGGCAAATATGACCATCGGCCAAGTTTGGGGAAAAGCAGAAATTTAGTATTCATCCATCATAGCCTCTCCTATCATATATACGAACGGGAGAGAATCCCATGCCCATCGGTACCGCAAGATGGGAGGAAAGAAGATTGGCCAACTCGTTCATACTCAAGCTCTTCTTCTCATATAGTAAAATGTTTCAGTTGGTCCATCCGTTTTTTCCTTCGCCCTTTTCCCGTTACGCCGTCTCCATCGAGTATGACCTCCGCGGCCCCCGGAAAAGAGATAGGATAGAATGCACCAAGTCAACTTATCCTTCATGGTTCTCACCATTCTCCGTCCAGCCATAATTGTACCGCACTACTGTAATATCGTGTTGTAGCAGTCGTAAGCGGAGCAGTCGCATCACTTATTTGTCCTTACGGGTACCAGCGGGGGGCTGCGTCTCGCCGTACTTCTCGCATAGATCGTTATACTCGCGGCTCAAGCCCTCGGCCTGCTTGCGCAGAGTCTCGATGTCGCGGTCCTTCTTCTCAAGCTCGGTACGGAGGCGGGCGATCTCACCGGGCTTTCCGGCTGCGGCCAGCTTCTCAGATTCTTTAGTCTTGCGATCGGTGCCCTCGTACTGCTTGACCTTCTCTTCCAGGCGGAGCACTTCCAGAATCATGATGTAGGTGCGGTTAAGGATGAGCGACAGGAACAGAGTGAAGCCGCACAGGTACATGTTACGCTGGCTGTAGAACTTGCGGGCTTGGACTTCGAGGCGTTCGTGACCCATAACCGCCCTGTTGTGGGGGTGTCCGTTAGCATGATATGACATGTGTGGCTGGTGTTCAAGTATTATGGGTATGTATAAAGGGAGAGGGAGAGGGGAGTAATTGCGGGGAATATCGAGAGATGAGACTTACGCTGTGCCCTGTTTCGAGTCGGTAGCGGCGGCCAGTTCGAGTTGAACACGATAGACGCGGTTGACACTATCGAGGAAGAGAATCAAGATGAATACAAAGGTGATCTTAAGCCAGTATTGTAATTTGGCAACAATGGTGTTCTCGGAGAGGAAGCTGTAATATTCAACAATCCATCAGTTCCGAGCTCTATATCATCAATAGGAATTTTATTCGGTTGGATTAACATACGTGAACATCTTTCGCCGGATGGCAAAAGGCATTGGGACAACGAGGAACATAAAGAGTGACATCTCCGCCACCAGGAGTATGAAGACCTGATTATCCACTATTAGCAACGCTGTTAGGGACATTAGGAGCCCCATCTTGCTTGTAATGGTATTCGAAAGATGGGATTCTTCGGATGAAGATGCTGCAAGAAATCCGGACATACAAGTGTGTAATAGAGCGTCATCTTGAGAAAACACCAGTGGTGGTTCTAATTCTCGGGAGGTGTTCGTAGCTCGTGGAAGCGTCGGGAAAGAAGACGACGATGAATGCCGATGTGGTGCAGCAGTGCCCAAATGCGTTGTCAAAGAGGAATTGGACTCAAGATATGCAAGGTGAAGTCTTGCCTAACGTGTGAAAGGGCAAAACAGGAACCTAATGGCTTTATGATCTTGATTGTAAGTCAAAGGGTTCTTGGGGGTTTCGTTGTAATTATGAAGAAAGTCAAAGTTGTTGGAGGATCGAAGATGTGGCCTTGTCTCACGAGCTTGCAGAGGTAGTAGTTACCCGGAGCTGACCGCAGCAGTGCAAGCTGTGGTTGGTTAGTGGGGCTGAGTTAGGTAACACCCAGCTTAGCTGCTCTGACAGTCTGAATGCTTGGGAAGTCAACTACGTCAGCTCCGCACAGGGAAGGAGATCCACGGATGACGTCGCAGTGACACAACCAATTAAGCTAGATCCACTTATGTAATCAACTTTAATCGCAACCCTGTCAACCTGTACCTGCACGTTTCTACTATTTGATGTACCAGACTTAACATCTTTTGATTGGAGTGTCATGAATTCGGATAATATACAGATTACTTTCGTTGCTTCATTCTATTCCATTCATTCATTGGAAGTGATTTACCTACTATAACGATTGTAACTGCGTAACAGCTCTGGCCCTATCGTCCATCGCGTGACAGCCTGGCCTAACAAGATCCTGCGATCTGTCCTATTGCAATATCAGGCCATTGGGGCTGCGTGTATGCCGCATTCACCAAACTAATATCAAATGAGTCATTCACAACCGTATTATTTACGTTGCCATGTTTTGTGTCTACCTATCTACCAGCAAAGCTACACACTAGAACAGACATCTGTCCTCAAAGTCAACGATTGCAACGTTATACGATGACAAAAGTACATCGCCCCTAGATATAGAATGCCTGTTTATCCCTCAGCCTCTATCTCGTAGCTATTGGACTTGTGCTTCGGCTGAAACTTGAAACTCGGATGAGCAGGGCCGAGGAACATCTCGCTATCTCGGGTGTTAGCTAATACCAAGAAAGGGAAAACAAAAATAAGGACATACCTAATCTTCAGCCAGTCTTTATAGTTATCACTGGCAAGAAGAGTCTCGAGATCGTTCCGTCCCTGGTATCTCGGTGGCCGGTCGTTGAGACTAGGAGGTAGATGCTCCAAAATGCCAATTGGCACGTAACGATGTGTGAAGCTTAACCACTCCAATAAGAATCGTCTTGTGAAACCCAATCCCATCTCATCCGAGCCCCACGCTTCTAGTCCGTAACGTACAAACTTTTCAATGTAGCCTAGTCGTTCAGACGCAGACTTGTCCAGATATTGTCCCTTCTCGATCTCTTCGAAGAGCCATGGTTTGACCATAGCGCCTCGCGCGATCATGACTGAATCAACACCGGCATTGTCGATATGGTCGAAATATTCCACGTGAGAATAGCAATCACCGTTGCCGATGAAGTAAATCTTTTCGTCGGCGGTATTCGCCTGGGTGCTCTGATCTGCTTCATTAGCAGTGTCCGTCAGCTCGTCCTTCTTGTCCTTATACGACTTAATCAAGGCCGAGCATTCAGCAATGTAGGACCAGTTAGCACTTTTCGTGTATCGCTGTTGTCTGCTTCGTCCGTGTAATGTGATTGCCGCGCATCCCGGTGCTCCTAATCTACTACGTGTATCGGATCCGCCAAAGGCAAGCCTCTCAATAAGTTTGTCCGCTGTTGCTTTATCATCTCGGACACCAGTTCGTAGCTTAGCCGTTATAGGCACTTCTCCGGAGACGACATTCATGCCTCGAACCATTTTCTCCAGTTTGCTAGGTGTGTCAAGAAGACCGGAACCAGCACCCGCCTTATAGACCAAATCGATGGGACATCCACAATTCAGATCGACCACTCGGAGATGGGGAAGGAATCGAGTCAAAGCCTCAGTTGTCTTCATCACCACCCATGGCTGGTTGCCCGAGATCTGAGCACCGAACTTGAGATCTTTCGCGTTGTCGTAACCCTTTACCACTGTGTCTCTACCAGAGGTGAATCGTGGGGGAGCAATTTCGGACTCATGAGCCTTCATAAGTGCCCATTCTCCCTTTTGCCCCTGGACGAGTGGCATCCCCATAGCCATTTCTGAATACGTGACTTGAGCTCCAAGTTCCACACAGAGTCGTCGAAATGGTAGATTTCCTTGTGTAGTCAAGGGTGCAAGGACCGGTGTCTCCTTTCCGAAATAGATCTTTCTCTTCTCTGATGGCTTGAGCGGCGGATCAACAAACTGAGCTCTGATTTCTTCTCGATTGATAGCATTTGCTTCCTCACTTCCTTGATCCTTGGCGTGGTGGAATTTTCTCGTGATGTCCGTGTCCTTTTCCAACCATTTGATGTAAGGTTCAGACTTCTCAAAATTGACCTTTCTCCTGGCTAAATCCCATTTGGTATCAGTAGATACAACATTAACGACGCCTGGTCTCTGATCAGGGTCTTCGTTAGTGTCCACAGCGTCGGAGTTTTGAAGAACGAGTTCTTTTCGTCCATCTTCTCTCTCTATTTCTTCGGAGTGGCTCTTCACAAACCGGCACTTCCACCCTGCAGTGCATCTACCGTACTTCTCGAAAACGGGACATTTGCCATCTAGAGTGTCGAGGTCTTCACGTCGGCCCTCCTTGAGATATTTGCGTAGGTCATGGCACATATTGCATCTCTCGCCGAATTTGCATGTCTTAGGTGAGAATTCGTTGCTGTACGTCACGCTATTGCATAGTCGTATAGCATCTTCGAAGTGGCCGTAGTTACGATTCTGATTTTGACCGCCTTGCTTCTTTCGGTTCTTGCCTCTCTTGCTGTCACCATCCCGAGGATCTGACTTGCCGCCGGCTCTGTCATCTATAGCAGTGCCAGCTTCTGCCGCATCATCATCCACGATCTTAAGTGGTTCATCCGATGAGACCAGGAATCTAATAGAATTGTTAGTCCTAAACTAAAAGTATGTAAATTACTCCAAATGGGGAGTAGTCTCACTCGGCTTTGACGGGCGCAATGCCTCGAACCCTTTCTTTCGGTTGTGACTGTCGGGTTTCCTGTTTCACCTCTTCATGGTCAAGCTTTTGTCTCTTAGGTGCGGGACCGTCAGTCGTGACGATGTCTAATGAGTTGTCAACATGAAGATCGGAATTGGATGTATGCTTAAAGGACTTTTCCGAAGCATCTATGGTTCCTGCTGCTTTTTTATCCTCAGTAATATCATCTCCCGCCATTTTGGGCAGTTAATTCTGAATATATGAAATTTCTGAAGTTTTTTTGCGTGGTAAATTTTATCGTTATACAACTGTACTTTGTACTCCGTCTAGCGCATCTAGAAAAAGCGTTTGATAGACAGGTACGTACCTACGTATCTTACTGCGTAGAGCCCCGCGCTTAAATTGGTAACTGCCCCGCCATAAAAACCGCTACTAATTGTCCCTATCAAACTTCCCAGTTCTTAACAGCAGTCAGATCCTCACACCTTTAGGAAAACATAAAAATCGGAACTACCTGGTTCACTCAATTGGACTTATGGATTGTGTTTAATTACTTTTTCAAACGGGGGGTATTTCGTGGCTCAGGTCATCGGACACAGCTGTCTCCGAACTGGGGATTTTGGGTTCGCTTAGGTACTACGCCTCCTTATGTGGGACAAGAAGAAACCATTTCGGATTTTACGAATAGGGAGGCATTCCCAGAGTTTCTGCACGCATAAGGTCTTTCGGTTTGCGAGTCAAAGGCACTTCCATTTCTTCTCCTGAAACTCTACGGTATTTTCCACGGTTAGCTTATTCCTCCAAAGTCGTCTATATGTGGTTCACGGGATCACCGAACAGCTTGACAACAATATGGACGATTCTCATACCTATCATAGGAGATAAAGTCGAATAATATGTAAGGGACCTTCGAAGCATAGGTAGGTAGGCATCCGATCGAATCACCTTTGCATTAGGTAATATGACTAGTTTCGGAAAGAATTCCTATTGGTCTTGAATAGGCTGCAGAAGTGAAGATCCCTCTCTGCTCTTTCAATAATGGCGTTCCGAATAAGTAGTATCATCGAGAGAGTGTGATTGATAAGTGCGCCTCTTTCTCACGATATATTCGAGCGTTGAATCTTCTGGCAGTGATTATTATTATCATATACCCAGGTATAGTATATCGATGTCAATCTGTGATCTATAATATTTAAGCTTGTTAAGATCGATATTCAGGTCAGATGACATTAATACGATGTGCTATGCTAACCATTTTCCACACTTGTCTAGTGCTGTTACTTTGACGTATGCAGTCATGCGGCGCGGGAAAGAGGTTCATGTTGAATCTCAACTTTTCAACTATTCTAGCTGCGTCGCATTTAAATTGCCGGCAGAAAACCCAGAACCAGGTCTATTTAAGTTCTGTCACGATCATGAGCTCGGAAGGATTGCCTTTGCATGTTGATAGAATCCTAAGGCCGCCTATCTCTATTTCATACCTATAATCCCAAATGTTATATTCGTGATCGAACACTGGAACCCTGAACTACCTAGTACCCATGCCATACCTATATGAGCGCGCAGGTGCGTAAACAGGCTTTCAACTAAGCCCAGTTACAGCACTTTACCTACCTATGTCAAGACTTCGGTACGGAAGAACCCGAGATCAATTCAGGTACCTACTGCGATACTGCATCACACGTACCATAAAATGTCACCGCCTAGTGATCACTAATTCGTACCTGCCTTCCCAGGGACATGATCATCAATCAATATTCCCTGCCATGCAAGTGTAAAGTGTAAAATGCGGCTTCTAATGACTTTCCCTGACTCCCAGGGCGGTGGCACGCTATCACGGGCAGCTACTGGTTAGTTAACGCAAATTGAATGCTTACATAACCTGCAATTATAGAGCGGGCCGGGGGCCGCTATAGACCGTTATATGTAACCCAGCCTGCCCAGCGTAACCCAAGCTAAGGCGGGGAAGGTGCGGGATTGGTTGAAAACGACAATTTGTTCTAATAAAGTTTCCGAAAGGTTGACAGTCACTTTTCTTCCCTGCTACAAATGCAACAACCGCTACAACCTACAACCTACAACCTCTCTTTTTAGAAAAGTGCCCAATTTCATGCAGGGGCTTGTTGAAGCGAGGGATTGCCCGCGTGGCCTGTCAACACTTTGACCTTGAACCTTTTTGTATTAGAACGAACTATTAATCACTATCCTACCGTCATCATCCTATATTCCCTACCACCCATGTTGTTAACCTTTTGTTGACCCTTCGTATTACCTTTAAGCTATTTGCAAACACCCTCAAATCCAAACACCATTTCTGACAACCTGACTTACCTAACTTACCTACCTAACCTATCCGAGCCTAGGTTGTTTACATCTTAATTTCTTACCTCTATGTTCTGAACTTGGAAAGACAGGTATCCCCATGCCCTTGCGCGACTCCTCCATTGATTACCGAGGGACTGGTTAGATGGTTAACTTTGGCAATTAACCGTGTGATATCCATGATACATAGTTTGGCAGGCCATAACTAAATTAAGAGGCGAAAAAGCTTTGGGTGCGGAACGTTAGGTACATAGGCCATGTGCTTCGAGCCTAGGTCTCTCCCCTAAACGAAACAATGGCCGAGAACCCACGACCGCCCACCGCAAATAGCAACAAGTCTAGGACCATCCGATCTCAAAAGATCGCGCCTTCTTCCTCCGATGCCGTTAGTATAAGCGAGCGCAACGAGTCTTTAGATCGAGTCCCTCCTCCCACTACCCGAAGTCATACCCCAGGCCACCTTGCGTCCAAGAGCCAAGGCGGCTCATCCAGTAGACGCAAGGCTTCCGAGCCATCTATACGGTCGCGTTCTCAATCTGTCACCTCGAAATCTGCCACATATGCCTCTCCACCTCCCCAGACGGCCCCGACGCCTATCCCTACTCTTACTCTGCGGCGCCATGGGGAGCATAACAACCCCGTCCCGACCGATCCGCAGGCCGGATCTTCCACTAGCCTAGATGCCGACGCACGGCGGCCGACGGCCATGCGTTCGACATCGGCCATCGCAGGTCGGGCCACAACTATGAGCGGGGCCTCGGGAATCTCGGGGACCTCCCGCAAGTCGTCCGGCCCTCCACGGCCGCGAGGTCCCCACGTACCCTTCCCGCCTCTCCAAGACCCGAAGACGGCACCCGACGTGCCCGCTGCGCCCTCGTCCGGCATGTATTGGTCCCGGGCACCTGTGTCCGGAGCTCCCCACACGCCCCTCCGCGCGCACACGACAACGCTCGTAGGAAGCAACGTATACGTGTTCGGGGGCTGTGACTCGCGCGCCTGCTTCAATGAGCTATACGTATTAGACATGGACTCGTTCCATTGGAGTAGTCCTCATGTAGCTGGCGATGTGCCCGTCCCGCTCCGCGCTATGACGTGTACGGCCGTCGGTAAGAAATTGGTGGTGTTTGGTGGCGGCGATGGCCCCGCCTATTACAACGATGTTTACGTATTAGATACGGTGAACTTCCGGTGGCATCGGCCACGAATTGTGGGAGACCGAACGCCGAGCGCGCGGCGAGCGCACACGGCTTGCCTTTACAAAAATGGTATTTACATGTTTGGAGGCGGCGACGGTGTGCGTGCCCTGAACGACATCTGGAGGTTGGATGTGACGGACCCTCACAAGATGAGCTGGAAAATGGTGTCGGGGCCCTCAACGGGCTCATCCAGCGGTACAAATGGTAGCACCCCTGCTAGAGACGTCAATAAGCCCAAAGCGCGGGGCTACCACACGGCCAACATGGTGGGCAGCAAGCTGATCATCTACGGCGGCTCAGACGGCGGCGAGTGCTTTAATGACGTATGGGTATACGACGTGGATACGCACGCGTGGAAGGCGGTGCACATCCCCGTCACGTTCCGACGACTGTCGCACACATCGACGATCGTCGGATCGTACCTCTTTGTGATCGGCGGCCACGACGGCAACGAGTACTCTAACGATGTACTACTGCTTAACTTGGTGACCATGACTTGGGACAAGAGGAGGGTGTACGGCCTGCCCCCGAGCGGACGCGGGTACCACGGCACCGTGCTTTATGATAGCAGGCTTGTCGTCATAGGTGGTTTCGACGGTAGCGAGGTCTTCAGCGATGTCTGGATTCTGGAATTAGCTGTTCATGCGTACTATTCGCAGATCAGCCATTTTACTATCGAGGTCTGAGGATATCTATCTATCTAGGTCATCTACTTCCCTACCTACCTTGGCATTTTAACAATCATATTTGGGGCATCGGTGATAGGCTGGTTGCTACGCACGTTGGACTCGATTAGGAGGTAAACTAGGCTTACCTACCCAATAACCGCATAGGTATCGCATACACACACGAGAACGAAGGCCAGGGAGGTAATCTTTGCTTTGCTTTATTTTAGCGAAAACCGTTGGTCTTTCAGGGCTTTTCGGGTTTGGGGTGTGGCGGATATAAAAGGGGGTTCTAGGACCGGGGGGGTGGAAATTTTGGAGGTTTTTATATCTCGAAAGCACGGGCTGGATATGAACGAACAAGGTCACGGGATGACGATTACAGGAGTCTTGTATCTAGCGACCTAGGAACGTAATGTTTGGTTGATCTATGGATGGATGTGTTGTAATATATTAAAAGCACGATGCATTCGTCTATCATGAACCATTTTACCGCCCTTTGAATCCTTCACCCCTGGATCGCCGCTGTCTATGTAATCCGCGGTACTTGGGTCCGATCCCTCTTCCGATATTTCGTGGTTGCGGTTGAGAGAAATGTAGGAATCGTGATCAGAAACCTTGATGGCTTGAATCTCGTCTACCAAAAGCAAAGGAAGTAACAATACTTTCTTGCTCGTCTTTGCTTTTGGTGAGGGGTCGTTTTTGTACACGAATTGAAGTCGACCCGATGAGAAGAGAGGAAGAGAACAACTTTTTAAAATTCGATATGAAGCCCAACCGCGTGAAGCAGTCCCAAACTCCGGTACAATGATCTAAGAGAAATATGCAGGTGATTAAACATGTGGAATCGAGGACGTATGAACGTCAAACCCCTCTATCCCCCATTCTATTCCCGCGAAAGAGGGTTTCGACTGGCCTAGTAGTCCAGACTATTCTTTTCGTTAAGATATTATGTCTCCTCCCACTGTCCCCCTCTGCTCTAGTGACCAGTACGTAAAGACTATGCAACCATCTATTTCTGCGCCCTTTGCGCCTTCTGCTCCTTCAACCGCTTCTCCTCAGCGGCCACCATATCCTTCCACAAGTCCTGGCCCTCGTACTCCTCCTTGTGGACCTTCTTCTCGATCAAATGCTTCTGCTCGGGGTCATCCGGATCAATAACTTTGATAGTCTCCCACCGTCCGGTACCACTCTTCGCATCCGCGGTCTCGAAAACCGCGCTAGCAACCAAGACGGCAAGCGTCAGTCCCTGCGCGTACACACGGGCCTGGACGAGCTTCTGACTGGTAGTAAGATACTTGTTCCGACCGACGATCCCCAAAGCAATGCCCATGGCGGCGACCCAGGACGCGAAGACGATGGAGTACCGGTTCTCGCGGCCCCACGCGGTGAAGCGCTGCCAGCTGGTCTCGCTCTGGCGGATCAGCTCGGCGGTGCGCTGCGCCTCGTCGACGTAGAAGTTCATCGGGTTGTTGCGGCGGTGGAACTCGTTCGAGTACCGCTCCGCGTTGACGATGGCGCCGAAGGTGCCCGTCGACGTGACGAGGAAGGCGCGGAAGGGGACCGTCAGCGACCGGAAGGACGGGTACCGCCGCGACGCGAAGATCACGCCTGCTACGCCCGCCGTGAGCCCCAGGGACCCGCCGATGAAGCCCCCGCGCAGGACTTGCCCGTAGTGCGCTTGCTCTTCTTCTTTCGAGATCACTTTCATGGTTGCGGGGTGGTGGGGGTGGAGGACCCGGCTAAATATGCGTGGGCGGTGGTTCAGATGAGGTTGAGGGTTGAGGTGAGTGGAATTGGTGGTTGTTTGGCGGGGTGTTAAATCAGTTTGTTGTCCGGCTTAGTATGACTCTTCGTGGATTCCGTGCGACGGTAAGATGGATATTCGGCGGTCTTGAGGGGATTACGTCTTTGTATTACAGCTGTTGTGTCCTGTTTTTGTGTTTCTATAGTAGGCACGTGGTCGTATGGAAAGTGAGTAATATTGTAATATTCGAGGTATGTCGGGTATCTAATCGGAGTAGTTAATTGGTCGGATTGTTTCTTGGCTTGGTGTCTAATGTCTGATGTCTGTCTGACGTCGCAAATTGCAATTGTCAATTATCACCAGGTCGCCACGCAGGATATTTATTATTCTGGGTTCCTTTAGGAATTGGAAATCAATCACAAAGAGAAGCGTTGTATAAAGTTCAATTATTTCCCCGGTCGGGATTTCAAGGGCAATGGCGGTGGTTCTTAGTAACACCAGTGTCAAATTGACGATGTTTTCCCAAGGCGGCGCATGGAGAAAATCGGAAAAAAATTACATGATGTAATCCACCTTTGAAGGTGGCACGTTTAGCGAGTCTGGTACGATGCGAGTCCAGTGGTTCTATCGCCAGGGAAGACCCCGAACTATTCCCGAATCGTGGCTGGTGAAACTGTGGCTTTCGCAGGAGTTTGTCGGGATCCTCCCAAGGTTTACAAGGCTAGAATGCAAATGGCGGGGCAGTAACGGACAACTAAGCCACACCTAAACTTCATAAGGGAAAAGCTAACCGCCGCTACTCGCCGTTTGCTCCCGGTTACACAATGGAGTTCGGGGTTTGGGGGGGTTTTAGCTTTCCAGGCTTTCGTAATGGGAAACAAAAAAACAAAAAAAGACTCGGCGTCTTCCGTCTCCGCCACTGTTGTATTCCCAATCACCACAGAAACACTACAGGAAGCATATGTGCGCCTGATGCCCTACACCTACCGCTATATCCTAGCTGCCTTAAGCCCTATGCCCTATCCCCTTCAAATTCGGTCGCTGGGATTTCCTAAATTCGGCCACGGTCGAATTTTGGGTTATAGTCGGCGGTGCGGCGTGTGGTTCTGGAGATTCAAGGCATTCCATCCGGAATTGTTAATCCGAGTAGGACTTTACACGGGCTTGGTTCAAACAGAGTTCCCATGATGATCACGACCTTCGATCATAACTTTGGGTCATATCGTATAATGAGCATGAAGAAGCCCGAGGATTCATCCTCATACTTGCTCAAAGTTGAATGAGAGAACGACTCTAAAATTACAGAAACGCCGTGTCTAGGCGGACCACCGGCTCAAATATCGGAGCTTACGATCCAGTGATCACTTTCCTCTACGATCACAGGGTCGCATCCTATCACGTGCCACGATCCTTCTTGGTGAGTTCTCTTGTCAGCTCCGTTTCTAATGCGTCGGTGATGTCTTGGCTCAGCCAGGGCTGCTCGGGAAGAACGCATGAGTTGCCGGGAGCACGCAGGGAACGTTTCATGAATGGTAAGGCTCGGTTAAAGCTGACGCGACCTTACCTGTGAAAGCCAAGCCAACTATTCTGGAAGCAGTTAGGTGATGGAATTTGCAGAATCATGCATACCATACATCTCAATCGTCATGGCCGTTGCCATCCGTACCTTGTCTAGCTGTCTCCAAGACCGTATTGCGCCTCATCGAGAGACTAACACACTGATATACTCAATTACTTACCTTGATCATTACCGACCGAAGGGACCGAGAGTGGCGATTCAGGTAGTCAAGATCACATTAATAGGATATTAAGGCCCATGAGATCTGTTAAGATCAGGGAGCCAAGTCACGCTGATTCTCTTTCGGGAATGTACCTGCAATATCACGTCTGCGTTAAGGAGCTGAGAAGGAACACTTGATCCGAACGGTTCACAGAGCGATCCAAGGTGGTGGCCGAGATGGGGCTGCTCCAGGATGATCGATCATAATTTCCCAAACGAACCGTCGCCGTGGTAGTCGTCGGACCCAACTCCGAAAGGGTATCCATCGAGACTGCACATGGTTCTGATGGTGTGGCTCTTAGTACTGTGTTTTAACGCGGCTCGGAGATGAAAGTCTGACATCTAAACATGGCATTTGCTAAACTGCTAAACCGGCACTTAGACGGCAGCTTGTGTGTATGTAATAAGTTGCCACTAGCCGTGAAAACCGGCTCTGCGTGTTGGCTAGCACATGGTAGCTAGAGATGGCGTCTCCGGCATTAGGAATACACGATGGCAATGTTCTAACCGATCCTGCCCATCCCGTCTCTACATAGTAGCATAGTTTCTGCGGGTCGATCTGTTTAGTGAGTTGCTTGGCCGCATGGCACGAGGGATTGGGCAGTTTGGAAAGTGGGAAAAGTGGGAAAGGTCCAAACGACGGATTTCCATTAAAGAAAAAAAATCGAGATTGCATGTGGATTGCTTTGCTTGTGAAGTTCACGATGACACCGGACCAGGGGAGATTTAGTCTCTTAACCCCCACCCCTGCAAGGTCCAAGGGATGGGGAATGTGAAAAGTGGGGACGAGATTTCTCTTTGTGGACATCTCTAATTCAGGGTCCAAGTACGCTAGCGCATATCATTAAAAGACAAGCGCCTTGCGACGATCGTGGCAGCGTGGGTATGTATGTACTAGGCGTGGTGGGTTTGCCTTTTAGTGCGTGCCTCGAGCGCCATCCATCGCTCGTCGGCGTGCCGTACCCAGGGGAGAGGATCAGCAAAGTAAGAAGGCATTAGACGATATTAGACGACGTTTTTTCATTGGTAGGATTCGATACGGCAGTTCGATCTCCTATAGGCGACCGGTTGCTAAAAAGCGGTGAACGTCCTTGCTGAAGTGTCATGTTTTCCCGTACGTGCGTAGCAGAAATGGTGACCTCACTTGGTAAATTGCAACTCTGTCTGGGGATGCTGGTTGATGCTGAGGTCAGATTGTTATTTAAAGGAGTATAGAATATTACACATCACCTTCACGTCCAATCGGTATAGAACAGTTGTGAGATGTGCATAGGGGTAATCGGGATTATGGTATAAGTGACCAATGGCATATTAGCAATTTGGCTTGCGTGGTCGCCTAGCAGATATCCGATGAGTAGTTGTTCCCGTGGGAGTGACATCAAAATCAAGTGAATAGATCGAAAAGTTCACGATCATCGATATCGTCGATTGGCATCGTGGACACATCTGCTCAAGCCTTCAATTTCGTCATAATAGCGGAACTATGTATCATTGGTCGCGGGGCAGTTGGGAAGGTTAAATGCTAGTTCACACGAAGACCTTAAATTGCCTTGGAAACCCGGATTTAGATCGAAGATCAGAGATTCTAGACTGATATATTCGCAGCTCGTAAACTTATTTAGGAGATAGTGAAGCCACGAACGCGAAATGATGTCGCGCGTAAGACTTACGACGACTCACGACTGACGACTGACGATGAGGCGTTGAGTATGGGGTTAAACAACATCGATTTCGTGCATGTCGAATACTCCGCACTTGCATCGACTAGAAGGTGCTAAGATATCAGGCATGGGTATCATTCGTTCACTTTTAAGCATGGAGATATACCACGCAGTAGCGGAGATTCGATGTGAAGTAAGCCAAATATTAGCATCACACCTCATCGTCATATGCGAACGCGCTATGCGTTATTCTGAGGGGGGTTGGGAAAGATAGGGGAAAGCGGTGACAGATATTCGCGGATGGATGTCATTTGTGGTTTGCTGAGGCCTTCACGTCCAGCAAATAGAAAATTGCCGAAGCCGAAGAATCGGTAACTCATTTCTTTTTTCAGCTCGGCGTCGTCGTAAGGCTTCCGACGAACAAGTAAATTGACGCACGAGCTGAATCTCGAAAAGAAAAAGAAGGTCAAGAGGCCAAACAGGGGGCGGGCGCATGACCCAGCCCTGAATTGCCCTGTACATATAGGCCCTGTGTTTCAAGCATTGCCTGCCTGTTTAGGCAATTGGTCTTCGAGGCCGATGTTTGTATGTATGTATGTCGAGGGCGATGGTAGTTTGCGCAAAAGAGCATACAGCCTAGAAGCCAAGCTAGGAACTCAACAACTTCTGGCTTCGCTGGCTGGCTGGTTATCCATTACCTGGCCGAATAGGGATGTTTGCGACGACTTGTGTCCCCGGTTCGTGTAACTAAGTGAAACCAATGAGAAGATCCAGCGAACCGAGTACGGCATCTGATGCGGTATCCGAGGGCTTACGAAGCATTCGGATTCCGAATAAGCTTGGTAGTGAATATGGGGTGTAAGCCGGATGCTCAGATGTCCAAGACGCGCACCAACGGGACTGGATTCCCTCGGCTTACGGGGACCATCGAATAAGGATGTCAGCGCGTATCGGGATTATTAGTACAAAGGCAGTAGTGGCGTCCGAGAGGCTCTTGGATTTGATTCACCAAGTGG
Organism: Annulohypoxylon truncatum; assembly: GCF_022578515.1. Lineage (NCBI taxonomy): Eukaryota > Fungi > Ascomycota > Sordariomycetes > Xylariales > Hypoxylaceae > Annulohypoxylon > Annulohypoxylon truncatum. The sequence goes on from NW_025953837.1 coordinate 174,849, forward strand.
CGTCGGGATAGTCGATAGCCACATGTGATTATCATTCGCCGGGAAGCCGGGTACGTATGCATGAGTCAGGGCAACATCTAGCGAATGGGACATGGACTTAGACATATGTACATAGAAGGGTTGTGGGCATAGACGGCTATCATGGAGGGAACTCTAGAACATAGGGATGTAGATATCCTTGGACGTATGTAGGTAAGGCTCTATCCCCGTATCTTGCTTCTTTTGACAGGACGGCCCAGGACGGTCTGCACCTAGGCACGGCCTGCAGCTGATAAAGGGAGAGAGACATACATTATTAGACCAAGAAACATAATTCCCGATTGCGTTGGCCGTCCAAGTACGAATATGTATGCATGCTGCGGTGCCGCACGAGTAATAAGTCTCCCATGCAACCACTTAAATTAAGACTAAGGTTACCTACTGGTGGCCGCATCGTGTGGCAATCCGTGCGTGAGAATGAGCTTATTCAATTCCATCCGTCCTTCGAGTCATACGCATGCCAGGTCTGCCAGGTCTGCCAGGTATACTGCCCGTCATCTTGTGCCTCCAACCCCTCCAGTCTACTCCTGCTTGCTTACTACCACCGTTTTCACATGACGGCCAATCAGTGCCGGGATAATGATTATCATGGCTGAGACTCGAGGCTGGGTAGCCTTGTCTAGAACGGATTTATTTGTCTCTGAGGTTGTACGAACAGGAAGGGTTGTATGACAAACAGCAACTAAACTAGGATCTCTTTAGCCTTTAACAATGATATCCATCGATGTTATGCATGCCAACTAGTCCACTTATGGCATATAGGGACTATGACGCACGAGCATGACATCAAATTTGGTGGCCCGTCAAGCGTTTAAGCACAAGTCGCGCACAGGGAAAAAAGACAAGGGGAGCAGGGGGAGGAGAGACAGTTGGGAGGGTTTGGTATCATCATTCCCCAGATTCTAGGATCAACAGATCCGATCAACCTCAAAATCCTGTTAAGCATGCCAACATGCCAGACTAGTACGAAGCAAATAATTAAGAACTCGTGGAGAAAGATCCATCAACTTAAGATTGTCATCTGGAGGCTGGAAGATTGGTCTAAGCTTCTAAACATGGTTCAATGAATCCTCAGCCAGGTCCCTGCTAATCTGCTAATTTCATACGCATCCGCTTTCCTTAATCGGTGATCGTGTTGAATCGCTCAGAAACCCCCCAGTTCCTTTGGTTCACTAATTCCGTAACAGACTTGCCGTTGGGTGTAACCTTGAAGTTACTGGAGCCATTAGAGCCATGTGAGTTCCACACCATCTCTTCCGAAGATTCAAATATGAATCAAGACGATGCCCAACTGTTCACCGCACCGGTGTTATTTCACCCTCGTGGTTTGTTTCGATTTCTGGGTAACATAAGCCTGACTAGGAACAAACCTTCCATCCAACTTACTAACTTACTAACTTTACCAGCTTCTAGATCCTTGCTCACGCTGATTCATCTTGATTCATTCTGATATTGGATGTGTGTAGGAACTTATTAATGACCTTCTTGGGGGCGATGAGATGTCAACGTGCCATGGCTCCTAGCCGCTCTAGCTATGGGGACAGTCGTCACTGATCAACATAACTGGTGATTTCTACTTGCTATCGGTGTTAGACGGCCGCTTCCGGAGGTGCTAAACCTCACTCAACGTCTTTTCCCCTCGCAAATAGCTGTACATGTAAATTCAGACGATCAAACGACGTTGCAACGAGTCTAGTTGCCCACATATAGCACAGTCCATGGCCCAACTAAGGTTAGGAGATTGCCGTTTAGATTAAGTACAGTGGTTCGGTGACAATTACAAACATCAAATGCGTGTGTAACTAGCTTCGTCCTATCCCGTGGGCCCAAATTGTAATAGACTTGAATATATCCCGGATTGCTTGGGTCGATATTACTTATGACTTATTACCTACTTAGTGTACATACTTAGCTTCATTACCCAAGGCACAGGAAATACCCACAGCTCTAGCCGCGCATTATATTGTCGTCGATGGATCGAATGGATCGTATTAAATAACCACTACCCACGTTTCTGACCTTGTACATGCATACATATATCCTTGCGTAGATATATACATACATGCCTACGATATATTAACACCTGCATGTTTCCTCTACATACTTCTTTTTGAAATATTTCGAAAGGGTTCATGTTGCTATTTTCGATCGCGCTGGCGAAAAGCTATCCGTATCCGTATCCAATTCACCTCGAACTTTCGACTTACATACATGCTGCCGGATCTCGACTCGGGATCACAGACAGCTCATCGTAATTATAATCCTTCGTCCATCTGATGCCGTGCAACCTGTTGCGGTGGTATCTGCTGCACAACCTGACTAAGTAATAATCGATGTCAACATCCTGAACATCCGCGACGACAAGGACCAAGGACCCAAGAACCTCGACATCTGCAACTTGGAATTCCTCTGATGGTTTTCCCGTCATCACTCACGAGTCTTAGCTGCAACCAAGGAGCTTGCTTACCTGCCTAGGTACGCGGCAACGTTTTCTGGAGTTTAAACTCAGCATTAGTGTCGTCTGAAGTATTTGGCAGCGGGTAGCTGCGGAGTTTACATTTACGTTTACGCTCTTAGAGGCGAGAGTTGCGTTTCCGTCCGAGTCCATTCGCCTCCACTGGGGTGACTATTACCAACAACTCGGAGAGGTCTCGTGATTCCAGAATACCTACATACTTTGTGTTTTACATCTTGTGGGATTTCAACGTATAATTACTATTTCATCCTTACTATTATTGGATCTCACCAGATACTCGCACAGATCTGGACTGTGTGATATTTCGGACGACGGATCGTGCACACGGATCGCACAAGATATACGCAGGTATACTGTGCCCAGGTGTGTTTGGTTTACAAAGCTTTGATCACCATCCGGGGCAGTTCCCTTTGAGCCAACCCCATCCCGCCGCCAATCCTAGCGTCAATCTCAACCAGCGATCGAAGAACAAACACTAAGGACGACAACTGGGACGACCCGTTGCTCATTAAGCTTACATGCCTATACACTTGCACTTACTTACATATCTCCCCTACATATAAATACCCATCCACACACGACACGCACATAACTGTTACACGGACGCACATGAAGGTCGAGTTGTGAAGTGGTACGACAGGCTTGGAAAGGGTTCCTACAATACTACGATACGGCAATACGACTTTGACGACTCTTTTCTAACTGCGGTCACAGTCATAATCCTGTAAGTGCTGGAACTAAGTTATATTAACTTATTACCTTATGTACGTACCTTAGTCAAGGCAGGACGGAAAGGCGCGTCTTCGGATTCGTCCATCCGTCCCCCAGATGCTCCAGGTGCTCCAGATGCGTCTGGTTTCTTGTTCGCCTGTTCATCTGTTCCTGTTCGCGCCCTCGCCATTCTTATCCCCCCCTCCAATCCCCTATTATTGTCCACCCCGTCACTTTGTCACTTTCACATTTTCGACCGCTACTTTTACTAACCTAACCCCGTCTATTCAGCTTGTACTTTGGGATTTTGACCCCTTTTCTTACACTTCTTTTTAATCTTCGGGGAAAGATTAGATTCGACTCGACCCGACTCGACTCTAAGTTGAGTTTATCACTCATAATATCATCCTTGAACTAGGTACCTAAGTACTAGTTCAATTTTCGTGGTTTATTCCATTTTCGAGGTTACCGAATTAGCACCTAGGTATTTCTCGTTAAATACTTAAAGTCTTTAATCCCTACTGCGACTTGCGGCTACTACGTAGGGGGTATCCCGTTTGTTAGGAAGGTACGTAGATACCCAGATCCATACCCATACCCATACCCATCCATGGCTCTTGCCTCTTGCATCCCATCTGATCCGTCCTAAAAGCACTGACCATAGTACCTAAGCCCAGTATCTAAAGGAAAGAGCAAGCGCAGGCTAAGGACCGAGGACCAGGAAGGCCGTTCAAGGGTCGAGTCCCACTAATAGCCAACTACCAATCATGAAGAGCAGCGCCCTGGGCCGATGGCTAGCAGGCACGACACGTACCCCATCTCCAGCGACTACCCAGTCTACCCAGTCTACCCAGTCTACCCAGTCGCTCTCCACCCAGTCTTCCGCCCACCAGTCTCCCACCCAGTCTAATGACACCGAGCATCCGTTTAGCAGCCGCAGCAGCGCCGAAAACAATAATTATTATTTGACAGGCACCTGCTTTAGAACCTCTGATCCCTCTGATCTTGCCGCTGTCGCAACTACAACTGCCTCTGCTACTGCCTCTGCCGCTCCTACCACTGCCCCTACACCAACTTCCTCCCACTCACTCACCTCGCCGTCTCCCTCACCACAACCCGCGACCCCGGACGATCACTTTAATAATATTCCCGGTCGCAACAATTATTTCGCAACCGCAACCGCAACTGCATCTGCATCCGCCTCCACCACCAAATCCACCACCACCACATCCGCATCCACATTCACATCCACATCCAACAATACCGCTAATACCAATACCACCACTAATACCACCACCTGCATCGGCGCACCCACTGCTTTCGCTGCTGCATCTGCATCGCACTTTGCATCTGACGCTGCATTCCGCCCCTCATCTAAGCCAATCGATATCGCGAGTAAAACTGCGCCGCGCATTCGTTCCGATAATTCTATCTCTCCGCCCCCAGGCCACCACCCCAACCCAATTTCCGTCCCCATCGAGGCCGATTTTTTTGAACTCAACGTCGACGGCGATCTCGACCTCGACTTCGAAGATCTCGAAATGACCACCGGTCCTGCGCTCGACTCGGCCGTCGGCCGCAGTCGGCAGGACTCCTTCGTCAGCGCTGGGCCTAAGCCCATCTCCATGATCAACCCGAATCGCGAACAGGCTAATCGCGGCAGGCGAGAGAGCTTGGCCGGTAGTTTAATGAACGGCATGAGCTGGGGAGGAGTGTCAGTTGGGAGTTTCATTAGAGATGAGTAAGTCGCATCATTGTGTTTTCCTTGATTTTCCCTTGTCACCTCTTGTCTTGTCCTGTACTGTCTTGTCTTGTCTCTGCCTTGTCCCTTGGCCTTGGTCTCAAATATCGGTTCCAATCCCGAGTCTCAAGTTTCCAAAGTCCCAAGTATTTGTCCCTCGCTGTCATCCCATCCTTTTTACTTCCGCCTCCGGTTACCGATTCGAGGTTTGCTGCTGCTCTTGCCGCTGCTGCACACTCGTTACGCAACCGTTCCCGTTTTACCCGGCAGATTCTTTTTCTGGGTTTATTTTAGAAACATTCTTTTACGTGCCCGGCATGTGAAATCCTCCGATGACGGGTCGCTAACCGCCATGTCTTGTAACGAATAGCCTCGCCATGACTGGCACCTCGCCGTTCACCGGCGCCCATCAATCGCCTTCATTCCACTCCAACTCTTATATACCGAAGATGGAGGCGGAGTATTTGCGCAACTTCAAATGTTGCGACTTGACTTTGGATACCATGCACGACCTTCTTCGCCACTACGAGACAGTGCACACGGGTCCTAGAGATGCCCAGCTGAATCGCAACGGATCCGGTGTGCAGATGCCCCACCGACTTTCGGTTAACAACCGACCGTCCATGTCCATGGCCGGACGACAGGACTCGCAGGGTTACCAGCATCTCGCGCAAATGGGATTCGGTCCGCAGAACCGATCTATGGGAAATAATGGCGGCTCGAGTCTGGGCTTCGGTGGGTTGCAGATGGGACGACAGTCTTCGGCCATGGATGCGAATTCTCAGAAGCGATCGCAACAGCTTAACCGAATGCAGTCGAACGACGAGATGGACGCTGTAGGCGATATGGAGATGGATGACGCTGTTGGCATCATGGAGATGGATGATAGCCAGCGAACCATCCAGCAGACTCGACAGATGTTCGGACAACAACAGCGACCCCAGCTGTCATTGACCACCCCAGGCTTGCAGCACCAGGCGCTCCGAACATCGCAGCCACCGACGCCCGGCTCTTCGAACTTTGGTTTCCAGAACAACCCTACCGTCTCGTCAGTTAATACCCCAACCTTGACGACGCAGCAGGCGGCGATACAACAACAGATGGCTGGAAACGGAAGCAAGGAGGGAATGGAAATGGACTTCTCTCAGCTGGGCAACCTTGACCTCACGAATATGGGGAATTTTAACGGAACCAACCTGTCCGAGTTCTTCATCAACGATCCGGCTAAGAGCCTTTACAGCCCAGGCGGTGGACCGGCAAACCAGAGAGCATTGCAGCAGCAGATGGCCCAGTTTGGTTTAGATGCAAGCCAGTTTGGAAATATCACGGATCCAAACCACTTGGCTGCATTGCAACGCGCGATCGCAAACCCGGGATCTTTGGTTATGCCTCCTGAGGAGGATAAGCCGTTCAAGTGCCCGGTCATTGGTTGTGAGAAAGCTTACAAGAACCAGAATGGCCTAAAGTAAGTTTTTCTTATTTTATATTTTGTTTTAGGGAAAATCTTTTCCATCTCTTGTCTTTCTTTCCCCTCTTCTTCTCCCCTCCCTTCCCCCAATTTTGAATTTTCCGGCCCTTATCTTAACTTGTCGCTAAATTGATTATGCAGGTATCACAAACAACACGGCCACCAGAACCAGCAACTCCACGAGAATGGAGACGGTTCTTTCTCCATTGTCAACCCTGAGACATCCGCCCCTTATCCTGGCGAGACCGGGATGGAGAAGGAAAAGCCCCACAAGTGCGAGTACTGCCACAAGCGGTATAAGAACCTGAACGGTCTTAAATACGTACGTTTAATTCTAATTCTAGTTCCAATTGCATCGAATGATAATAGGGAAAAGCTAACAAAGTAGCAGCACAAGCAACACTCGTCGGCTTGCGAGATCCAAGCTCAGGCGGCCAACATCAGGGCCAACCTCGCTAACAGCCAGATGTCGTTTAACATGGCTGGCATGAACGGACTGCCCGGGATAGGCGAAGAGATGCAGCTGTAGGACATGGAGTGATCTTCGTCTTTCCAGAGGCAGTGGTTTCTACTGAGGATTATACCTCCTTCTGATTCGGGAGCCGGCTGCGACGACTCCTACGCGTTCGAGGATTCCGCGGTCCTCGAAGATTGATTCAACAGCATAGACGTGCTCTTATAGACTGGATACCCCCTTTTTCTTTTCGCCGTGGTCGCTGTACATAGCCACGGTTCATCTCTCGGTTCGGAAAAGTTTGTCCATTTACGGCATCTTGGGCGGCGTTTTTGTCATAAGGCGTCTAGTCCAAGATATACCCCCTTGATAGACTTCTACTCAACACCGTCGTCTTTCGCATATTTCCTTTGGTTTTTAAAATAAAACTCGATCATCGACGGCCTCAGCAACCCGAAGGACCCTAACGACCACATTGTTTCCAGCACCCTACGTTGAAACTGCGTTTCAAGGCCATGGTACATAATCACCGCACGACTAAAACGAGGTTACGAAAAAAGGCTGGATACTACGGCGGATGGATACGAATGACGGAGATGATTGACGGGCGCCGAGCTATAACGGTCATTGTCGACAAAAGTGGATAGCTTTCCCCTTATTCGCATGACTATAGCTGAGTGCAATTTCCTTTTTTTCATAGTTATTTTTTTCCTTTCACACAAAAAAGAGAGACGCTCGTTCTCAGAGATTGTTACGCCTCACGGCTCATGAAGATAGTTTTCCCCCTTTCTATTTCCTTTTTTTCTTAGTTTTCCACGTCATTTATGCACCGCTCCTACGAATCAAGGAGCAAATCTAGGCGTTTTTTTTATGGTCTGAACATGGGCAAAGGGGGTCATGAAGAGCAGATAAAAAGGGGTGATGGAAAATGGAGATCACAAAAAGAGAAAAAAGAAAAGCAATTTACGCCTTTTTAACGTCTATCTACCCACTCATCTAAAACTCAATAACCTTCGGTTTCGTCGTCTTCCCAGGTCTGGACGTGGGACCTCGGCAGACTTGTCTATAGATTAGGGGTAGCGGGAATACAGTATCTGGCTACCCCTTAGACATAATTTTCTACGTGTAATTAATCATAAGAACTTCCACGAATGGCTTGATAGTCTACTCTTTTTATGTGAAATATGTGATTTAGAGGCTTGGGCACGTCTACTCTATTTACTACTCATGTCTTGTATGAGAAATGTTCGACTTGAGACCCCAATGGCTAGGCTATCGTTGCCCCCTTTTGAAACGTGTTATCTCGATTCACCTCAAGTCCCAGCTTTTTTTTCTAGCTTTTGGCTTTTGCTAGATACTTTGGAAAGGTACTAAGATACAGACAGGTACCTACTTATGAACTAGTAATATGATATATATAAATGCGATAGCTTGGAACATATAACTAGGTACTTTCTCTTTCCTTCTTCAACCCACGGAGAAATATAGACAAGTTTATGAAGCCTCTACTCGGACAAATTACAGCAAATCATATACTGTTCCGTCTGCTTGCCAATACAATCCCAATCTATCGTCTAGCCCGCAATCCATCATCCCTCATGGAGAAACCGGAGTCCTTCACACTGGCACCAGAAGCCAAACCTCCACGGTGGACCTCCAAAACTTCACATCTCACTAGCAGCAGCCGTCTCGCCCTATTACGCCCTTAGCGAAGAGTCCACTCTAAGATCCCGAACCCCCATGCTCCACCAGAGTCCTCGCGTATGTACAGTACGTACATACACACGTACTTAAGTAGCGCGCGTCTAGAAGTCTAATGGAAGCAGGTGAATAGCATTTCTGTTACATTATGGGAAATCCCGAACCATCAACTTGCATATGCGGGTAAGGATAGGGGCCATTTTATACTTTGGGACTAGATGGCCAATCCCAAGTTCTCTAATTAACGTATATCCCTACACCTGGCCTCGAAAGCTCAACCGTTGGCCACGCATGTAGAGACTTCGGATGCATGTATATATGTAGGTAGGTAGCTAACTATGTACATACTCTTCATCAATCTCAGGTATCTCGTCTTGTTAATGACGTGCTACCTATGTGAATAATTCCACGTTCTTCGATTTCCTCGCCCCCCTTTCCAATCCTAGAATTAATAAGCATCACGAACACGAATTATCCATCCATCCATTCAGCTCTCACGAAAACCGCCTCAAACCCCCTCTCAGCTGAAGCCGCCTCAGCTCGCATGAGCGGAAAGCACACGAAACTTATTAAAACACGAACCCATGACGCGTAGTCCGCGATCCAGCCCCTAAAGAGCTAGAACGCCCGAGGCGCCCTCCCGCCCTACAGAGCCTCTCAAAGCTCTTTTAGTAAATTGGCACTTATTAGTAATAAGCTCCGTGGACACGAATTATATACGAACTAATATAGCGGCACATTCCGTGTTAAAGAGAGATCTACTAATATGTATGTATGTAGAGAAGTTGAACTAGGATGCACTGCTAATAATATTCGTTAGATGGGTTCCGACCTAGATCCATGTACATAATATACATGTTAGCTTAGCCATTCTTGACTCGATGGCATTTCCGGAGCTTCGAAGCCCACAAAACTCTACCGACGCCGCCTCCTCGACTAATGTAGGGCCCGAGTCATACTACTACATACCTACATACATGCAATAACCGATACCACCTCGAGCTAGGCTGTGCCGAGTTCCGCAACGATGACCCATCTCATCTAGACTTACCTATTCCATTTCATGTAACGTTAAGAATTTCAAATTTCACATGCCTAGTAGGTACCAATGCAATAGCCTCTCACCCCCTTTTCACCTCGCTAGGTAGCCAACAACTTAGAACCCTAAAATGGACCGACCAAGGTATTGTATATTTCCGTAATACTACTCTCGCGAGCTAAATAGTAAAGTAGGTAGGTTAAAATACGTAGCAACACCCTACACTTATAAGGAGTGCAGCAAGAAGCCAAGCCAAGCCATCCTCGATAAACATAATAACATAGCCTAATCCTTCCCGGTGGCTCGCAGCTTAGTCGCATATTCTTTCTTCCTCTCCGCCACGCTCCCTCTGTTCAATGTTTCTTCGCTCGATAGCTTAATATCCTCGTTGATATCCACCCCATCCCAGAACACCGAAGCCATGCTCAAAACCCAGTCTCCACACCTGGCCGGGTGTAAAAGGAGAAAGGGTGGTATAAAATATCAAAAAAAGGAGTGATGGTGTCTCGTTTCCGTTGCTTCGTGAGGTGACACGCCAGGCGCACCTCGGATATCCATAAAACTGTCGTCCTCCTTGAGAGGTACCTAGGTAGGTTTGACTAAGCTAAGAGCGCGACCAAATAGAGCGATATTCAAATGCTGAATGTGTATGTATGTTTGTCGTAAGTCGCGTTGCTGAACTTGAATGCATTTTTAGTAGAGACCCCTATATTGAAGGATCTCTAGCATGCATTGCTATGCGAGGTCCATCCCTTCCGAGTCGTCAACGTCAGATGGTAGGGCTTGCGTGTGGTCGCTGCTAATGCTGTCTTTCCGCGAGACACCTGATGCGTCGAATCGGCCACGGCAGTTATCCACATACTCCAACTCATCACCTCCAATAACTCTGCCTTCCATGTCTATCTCCTGTGATAGTTCGACCAGGGCTGATCGCGGTAGGCGCAGGAATCCTTGGGTGCGCACAATACGGCCCCAGTGCGTCAGGCAGAATTGTGCGGCTCTCTTACGGAGCCAATCCTCGCTCGCTAATCCTGCGCAGTACCAGATAATACATGCGTGCTCTACGTCAAGCTCCTTTGATAATCGATTCACGCAGAGGAGGCGTAGGTGAGGTATGTTGTAGATGTTAGACATAACTAATAATCCCGCGACGTCCGAAAGATCTGTTACCCCATCGTCGGCATGGATGCTGTCAGTGTAGAGGTAGTATAAGAATGCCTTGACTACCGTGTAAGGCTCCGGAATATGCATCTTCTTGGTGTGGAACTCTGCCATCTGCGCGTTATACAGTCTGGCGAAGTGCGGCCATCTAGCCTGGAGAATAAGCTTGTGCACATGAATCGGAGCAGAAGTGGGCGCGTCAGGCGTCAGCCAATTCTGATCCATCGGTGATTCCCCTGCTCGAATAAGACTAGAACCCATCATGTCGTCCTCGTCGTAGTCATCACCGGCAAGAGCTGTTATCGTGAAATCGGTTCCACTTCCCGTTTCCGGCGGTTGGTTGAAGAGTCTAGCAAGATCATGGCCCAATCCTTTCGAAGGTTGATCTTGAACTCGAGCATGGGATGTCGGTCTAGCATGATCCGTTCGAAGTTCAGGGGTTGCGTTGTTGCCTAGAAAACCATAACGTCGTAGGTCAATTTCCATTATATCACTTAGATACTCCTCGAAACCATTCGGACCCATATCGTTAACCGCGTCGGTCGGACACCCTAGCAGCCAGGCTTTCGTCCCATCTTCATTCATAGTGCAATAATGCCACTGATATCCCGACTTGAAAATTTCCCGCCCCTCGGCTAATTTCTGCCACCTCAGCGTAGCCAGGTCCAACGCTGATAGGGAGCATTCCTTCGAAGTAATGGTCGCAACCGGAGTAACGAAATCCAAGAGGGTCCCCGAAGAATATATGTGGAAATGGATACCGGAACCTTGAGATGGGATATTTCCGCCAGATACGAATCTCAAAACAGATATCGGGCCAGGGGCCATCGGAACCTGCCTCTTTAGATGGAACGAGGGGGTGTTGACCTGAGCTGTTCGGATGTTAGCTGCAAAGCCTGAAGCTCCAATAGGTGGAGCTGAACCAATCGAATAAGACGGCCGCGGGGAATCGCCGGGACGACTCGTTGATGTTTGTCGGTCAGGAGCGGAACTTCCAATCTGCGGCGGAGATTCAAAATCTGGGCTGCCCTTCAAGTCAAGCCACCACAAATCACCGATCTTGTCCATATCCCTACTTAATCCACCAAATACCCAGACTCGATCGCCCCTAGGAAATATTAGTATTAGGTACTAGGGTTCAGAACAACTAGACGTATATACCATATATAGGCTGAGTGATCAAATCTAGGGACGAAACGCCATGACCTTGACCAGGTGTAGGTCTTCAAGTCTAAATAGCATATATCTTCTGAGACATAGCTCTCGTGGCCAGTTATGCCACCAACGATGAACAACTTGTCTTCGTGCAAGACAGCTGCATGCCTAGCTCGACCTTTCGGAACGGGACCGGAGACTTGGGGCTGCGTCCAATGAGCGGTCTTCAGATCGAATACTATAAGATCAGATAGATACGTCCTGTGCTCATTCTCGCCGCCAAAAACTAGGAGTTTGTCACCCTGGTATAAAGTAGCAGTGTGTCCTACACAGATTCGTAAGTGTCGGTGCACAGGTTAGAGCACAACAGCCAAACCTACCCATTCTCACGCCAGGGATATCCCCATAGTTGTCCACTAAACTCCATTGATGGCTAACAAGGTCAAGTTTCAACACGTGGTTGTACACCTCGTCCGTGTACTGGTCGAATCCGCCGAATGCATAGATCTGATTATTTCCACAATACGTAACCGAGGCGTTGACCAAACAGGCAGGCCGCTGACCGAGAGTTCGTGTCACTTTCGGCCGGTAACCATCCATCATAGGCCTACTTTTCATGGGCGAGTTTGGCATGACAAAAGTGTTGTTGGACGATGCGGCAGACATAGCAGACACGGGAGTGGGCGCGTTTGAAGTCGAAGGAGTTGCGGAGGAGGGCGCAGAGGGAGCATATGGAGGGTTGGAGGAGTTGGAAGGGCCGCCGAAGAGGGAATGCGAAAGGGCTGAGGAAGTTGAGTGATGGGCCATGGCTTCGATTATCGATTATCGATTGTAAGGCTGGAGTTGGCTGGGTTTAGCTGAACGGGCTGAACAACAGAGACAAAGGTTATCTGTCGATCGATTAAGACTACGTCGACATTTCTATTCCCTTTTGGCGCAAAGGACTTGCGACGGATAGACCAAAACGACCAACAAAAGGGGTTTAGAAATGATTTGGAACAATGAAGATTATAATCAGAAAGGTGGACCTTCGAAACCTTGGACTTGGGATATCGGAGGAGACTTTGGTTGTCCTATTGCGTGTGTCCAATGCCCAATATTTCATCAATCATCAATTTAGATGCAGCATTTGTCAAATGCAGGGGTTACTTGTTCTTCTTTCGATCAGCCAAGTTCAGGCTCAGGTTCCCGTCTCACACCCGCCCACGGTCGAAGACAGGGTTGGCTCAGGGTTGGCTATGATCAGGCTGGAAGAGTCTAAGTGGAGATTTTCTTAAATAGTGACCAATGTCGCTTCATTATAAAGTGACCCTGAGTGACTAAGCATGGGGCTGTGGAGACTGAAATACATCATACAGTGACACACGAGCCACAAAAGCCACTTGAAACAAATGGATACGGAGATGTAATTGAGAATTGGTAGGTGCGTGACGGCCTAAACTTAATCAAGCATCGTTTGCTAGAATTGGTGGGGTGCAATGGTTGCCCTTCACAACGAAGAAGGTGCGACCCACTCGTTGTAAACACATAAATCCAGAGAGTTCATCAGCAATTCTAACTTTTGATTCTTTCCTCATTGCAAACCTTTACTCTCTACATCCGCATCCCTCCAAACTCCATCAATGCTCTCTGCCTTTTTAGGCCTTCTATCTATCACAAAGCCTTTCACAACGAATTATCACTTTCGAGTCCATTAGATCTCATCGCTGCTACGTACAGCCATTTGATCGCCCCACCGACTCAGCTATTCTGCGTGAAAGCACACTTCGATTTATCGAACACAACGACGACTGTTACTAACCAATTTACCCAATCCAGGAACCATTAACTTGAGTCTCTTGGAGCTCGTTCGATATCATCGGAGCTCTCATAACATACTCACATCAATACTCCTTCGAGACATTGAGTTGTTCTTCGTCGGAGTTCAACACTTTATCTATCTCGGTACACAACCTATTTATAGTCATACACTAGACAATCAGACGCTATGGCATCAGTTGCAGTATCAACTCCCCTCAAGTCCCACAAGGGACTTTTCTCCTCCCGTACCGCTGGCGGTCGGATGCCCTTGACCCCGTCCCCTCGTCAACGCACCGTGACCAACAATGTCAACGTGGAATCGTCTCCCTTCACACCCGACCGACAACAATCCCACGATGCATGCCGCCCAGCTGGCAAGTCCGTTTACGGAGGAAACCTGTCGGCACACTTCGCTAAGACTAGCTCAAGAACCTCGCACCGCAACTCTCCCAAGTCCAACATTGCTCGAAGTGTTGCCACTCCCCGCAAGGCTCTAGAGCTAGGTGTGTCGGACTTCACTCTTGTTGGTACCGGCCACAGCAAGTCCCCTTCCAGCACCAAGACGAAGAAGGCACCTCTGCGACAGAAGACGAGCAAGACCACCGTTACCTATGCGGCGGACCGATTCATTCCGAACCGTAGCAACAGCTCTGCTATTTCCAATGCAGGCTCTGGAAAGTTGGACACACAAGACAAGTCGCGACCCAAGTCGCGTAGCAACGAGGCATCCAACGTCTTATCGTCCGCTACTGACGACGCTATCGCTGCTCTAGAGAGCCTTAACATCAACGAGGATGAGGAGGCCAGCTACGCCCGACCATCCCCTAACACTGTCGCTTATCAAGACTCCTTGGCTAATGCTTGCGGCGTCAACCTTAACACCCGTATCCTGCAGTTCAAGCCTGCCCCTCCTGAGTCGTCGAAGCCTATTGATCTTCGTCAACAGTACAACAGGCCTCTTAAGCCTGCCAATGCAAGCTCCGCCCAATTCAGACGCCGCATTGCGACCGCCCCTGAACGCGTTCTCGACGCCCCTGGTCTGATTGATGACTACTACTTGAACCTCCTTGACTGGAGCTCGGGCAACCAAGTTGCTATTGGTCTTGAGCGAAATGTCTATGTCTGGTCTGCCGACGAAGGCTCCGTGAGCTGCTTGTTGGAGACTAGCCCTGACACCTATGTCAGCAGTGTTAAATGGTCTGGTGACGGTGCTTATGTCGGTGTTGGCCTTGGAACCGGCGAGGTCCAAATCTGGGATGTTGCAGAGGGCCAGAAAGTCCGTAGCATGTTCGGTCACGACACCCGCGTAGGTGTCATGGGCTGGAACAAGCACCTCCTGTCTACTGGTGCTCGAAGTGGCCTTGTCTACAACCATGATGTCCGTATCGCCGAGCACAAGGTTGCAGAGCTCGTTTCTCACACCTCTGAAGTCTGTGGACTTGAATGGCGATCTGATGGCGCCCAGCTTGCCACTGGAGGCAACGACAACCTTGTTTCCATCTGGGATGCCCGCTCCCTCGCCGTCCCCAAGTTCACCAAGACCAACCACAAGGCTGCTGTCAAGGCTCTTGCTTGGTGCCCTTGGAACATCAACCTTCTTGCTACCGGTGGTGGCTCTTACGACCGTCATATCCACTTCTGGAACACCACCTCTGGTGCTCGTGTAAACAGCATTGACACTGGCTCTCAAGTCACCAGTCTGCGATGGTCTACCAGCTACCGTGAGATCGTCAGCTCAAGTGGTTTCCCTGACAACTCTCTCAGCATCTGGAGCTACCCTACGCTCGTCCGCAATGTCGAGATCCCCGCTCACGAGAGCAGGGTTCTCCACAGTTGCCTTAGTCCCGATGGACAAATGCTCGCTACTGCAGGTAAGGAACAATCTATCACGGAACATGTCTTCTGAGTGTATACTAATATTTCTTGCGATAGCTGCCGATGAGAGCTTGAAGTTCTGGAAGGTGTTCGAGAAGAAGGCCGGTGCCTCCGCGGGCATTGGTGCCAGTGGCTCTTCCAGCAAGGCTCAGATGGCCAAGCAGATGACTATCCGCTAAGTCACCATGCAGATCTAGTAAATGTCAGGATCTCCGTCAACAACAGTAGGTATCTCGATTTTATTCTGGCATCTCTGGTACTGCATTTGGTGTCCCTTCAGCGCGGCGTTGGGGATATCCACATCCTACGACCGTGGAAAGGTCTTCGTCCGGATTGGAGTTGGTCATGAGCTACGATATGATAACGCCTGTTACGGAAGGCCTTAAGATTGAGATTCATATGAGGGATTGCATCATAATGGTCATAATGGGAGTTTACGGGCATCAGGTCGCATTAGGTACTATTAATTAAGGATGGAGCAGTGATAACTGGGTGGTCTACATATCGAAAAGATATGGGATCGTGTCTAGTTTGAGCTTCTAATTGTATTCAGAAATCCTGCGTTACAAAGCTGTTCTGATGATTGTGACTTGCAATGCCGGTAAATTCGGCCTATGTTACCAATTACCTGTAAATGAAGATCGGGATTTGTTGATTAAGTTGTATCGATTACCTCATTCTACTTGCTTTGGCGTGCGAATAATGCCGGCAGTGACTTCCCTAGGTACATGTTTTGGTGTGTCATAGCGGCAGTACGTCCCAGTCCGTACCTGGGCGGCACAGTAACTAAGTTCGGCGGGTTGTCAACGGCACCCCCTATGAACGGCACCCCCTGTAAAAGCGGGCTAAACTTAGCCGTTTTGGGTATAACGCGGTACATTCTCAGATAGAAAACCATTTTAGATTGGTTGAATAGCTTTTAACTACCATTTCGGGTATAACTTGATGAAGTTAACCGATAAAACCCTGTTACTAGTCCTAATTAAGCTAGTTTTTGGGCCACTGATACCCTGGTCAGGTTCGGAACCCCAGTTCAGCCACGTGACTACCTCCACTTTTCCAAAAATAAACGTTTGATTAATTCGTTGAATTTTTAGTTGAAAATGTTTTTGCGTATATTCTTAGGTATCACGTGACTCCTGGAGGTGGTTCACGTGACCCGTGAAAGTGGTTATCCAATTAAAGGGCTAGATAAGAATAAATCTTAAAATGGCTTAGCTTGAAGCCGCTTTGTACCCTTTTGCACTGTGCTAGTAGCCGCTCTATGCGTTGATTGGCTTGAATATTTATTATGGGACGTATCGATAGGAATGACGCGTTTTAATTGGTGTAAGAGATCTTAGTCACAGTGTGAATAGTTAAATTAAAAGTAAAAATGTAAAAATCAAGGATAAAAGAGTACAACAAGTTATATGGATCTTCAGAGAAATTTGGCGTTTGATTGGTTGATCTGGTCCGGGGTGCCGTTCATAGGGGGTGCCGTTGACAACCCCCCGAACTTATCTTATCTTAGTTCGGAGTTAGTGCGGTTTATGTGGCATTAGGTAATCAAGGACGCGGCACTTCCAAAGGTATTAACAAACTACACTCTTTCAGGCGAACTTCACGAGAACATCACCAACTTCCGATATTTCGCGGTCAGCCCAACACGCTGCAGCAGTACACAACCGTAAAAAATCGCATGCGAACTGCTAAATTAGGATCAGGAAGGCCATAGAATTAAATTTTAGCAAGATCTGAAGAGGGCGCACGGGGAGGAGTTTGGGCATTTGAGCAAATGCTGGGGTTCCGCTACCAACTTGCGTATTCCAGCCATTCAGCCATTCTACAACTTTCGCAAGCCGCCGCATTCAACTTTATCTCCTTCGCAATTGCGCAACCCCGCGCTCTCTACAATCCTCTACTTTCGCAAGGTTCATACGGCGCCCGCAATTTTATGTAACCTGACAAGCTACTCGATTTATCGTGTTCCTACTTTTCGCATCTTCCGGTACCCGATCTTGACGAACCAGGCCATCCGATTTACCTAAGCAGTCCGACTCGATCACCCAAGATGTCGAACTCGCAGGTTGGAAACGTTTATTCGCAGATCATCACTGATGTGCTTGAGGCTTCGCGAGTCGATTTCGAAGAAGGTGGCGTGGACGAGAGCGTTCTGGAAGAACTCAAGAAGGTGAGCCATCACGACCTTTTCTTTTTCTCCTTTCCTACTCTACCGCTTCTCCCTTCGGTCAGCTCCAACCATCAATAATTATTGCATTACCATCGAATCCTTCATTTTGATTGATTTTTTTCGTCGATTATTGTTTACATTTTGAAAATTTCCTCTGGGTTTGATGGGTTGCTGGGTTGCGAGGCAACCTTTGCTCTCACTTACCGGGTAGGCATGTGCTGGCAACAGGCGCGGCCGAGGGTGGTGAGAATTGGCGGATTTCGTGAGGGGCGGGCAGGCACTATTTGGGCTTTTTATCCCTCTGCACCCGCTGCAAACCTCCTTGTGACTCATGTCGTTTCTCATTGGTTCATTGGTTGGATACTAATCCACTCACGTGCCACTTACTGTGCACGTTTACAATATTTCACTCGTCACTCTCATATCCCAAGCTTGTTACTTAGATGCCGTCAACCGTCTATTCATCCAGTACATTGCAAGGTCAATGTTTCAAGTCGCTGCCCATGTCACCTACGAAACGAGAAAATATATGACAAAATGTTATTGTTTCAGATGTGGGATTTTGTTAGCTAACACTCTTCTATCAGGGATGGCAGAAGAAGCTCTCCCAGCAGCAGTTGGCTGTTTTCCCTTGGGATCCTAAGCCAGACCCTCCCACCCCTGCTGTTACTGCACCTCAACCTACTCCGGCGCCTGAGCCTACTCCTCAGGCTCCCACGAACGGCGCTTCGTATAACCAGCAGCATGCGCCTCAGCCACAAGGCTTAACTATGCCTGGATCGCAGCCCTCTAGAGACCCTACCATCAAGTCTGAACCTGGTGTCAAGACAGAGCCCGGTCTTGAGCCCACGCCTGCGTTCCCCCAGGCTGCTCAGCAGGGTGGTTCCGACGTCGTTCAAGAACGCGTCTCCCAACAGCTGCAGTCTCTGTATGGCGATCGTGCTGCAGCTTCGATTAACAAGCTTCAGCAGACCTTTAACAACGGTCAGCCGCAGAACGCCCAGAGACCTGGTGGTCAACCTATGCCGCAGAACTACCCTGGTCAGTTCCAGGGCCATCCTCAGCAACAATACCGACCCACTATGCCTCCTAATGCTCAGCAGCAACGTGCGCAGATGCAGAACGGCCAAAGGCCTCCTCAGTCTCAGATGGATGGCGCAAGCGATGCAGACAGCCATATCGGAGTCCTTATGCGTCGCAGCCAAGCTGGAGATGTGGAGATGGGAAGAGTTGAGATTGATAACTTGCTCCACGCCCAGATTGCCGCGAAGGCGAAAGCTATGGAAGGTGGCGGTTTGATGGTACCCCTTAAGCGTACGGGCAAGGGCAAGGCCATCGTCTCGCATCACCGTACACCAGCCTCCGGCGGCCTCTCGCAATTTGACGGCCCGGGTGTGGATGATGGTATGAAGGATGAAGTCACAGATGAGGATGCTATCAACTCGGACCTTGACGATCCTGATGATAACCCGGAAGAGGATGATGATGACGATGACGGTGGCCAAATCATGCTCTGTATGTATGACAAGGTCCAGCGAGTCAAGAACAAGTGGTAAGCGATATTTTTTCTTTGTAAAGTGAATGCTTTGAACTACGTTGGCTCACAATCAAACAGGAAGTGTGTTTTGAAGGACGGTGTCCTTAGCGTGAACGGCAAGGACTACGTCTTTCACAAGGCTACTGGCGAGTATGAATGGTAGTGGCCGGGCGCACTTCTTCTGATCATTGGCGTTACGTTGTACAAGACATGATTTCATTCCGTACTCGGGGGCGTATCTCGCCTACACGCCGACTATGACGATTTCCTACTTCCCTATGTTGCTTCGTATTAGCACCTGCGACCCAATCGCCGACAAGCAACTTGGAAGCAAGACGAATCAGATCTACCCGGCATTAATCAAGGAAACAAAAAACATTGACGACATTCACACAAGAGGGTTGATTTGCGATTAGGACTGGCATGGGATGATGGTAGACATTGCTGCTTATTTTTTATTTTCGCTCTTGATTTACACTCTGCACCACTGGTTCTCCTAACCGCAACGAATAAATGCACTTGGCTCCGGTTCTAGGCTCCGACCGGGTCTAGTAGAAACAAGGAGGGAGGAAGTGGTGCTATGAAAGGGCGAGCAATAGACCTGGTCTCTAGTGGCACTGATGCACAGTGCCGTACTGGTAGGCCGGGATACCTGTACTAATAGCAGATGCTGGTTGCTAAATGGATTTTATACTATGATTTGCGACTTGGGTTTGGTGATTCGTGGCGTGAATGTGAAGAGTTGTAGAGGGGCTGGGTTGAGTGTCTGGGAGTGCTGGCGCAAGCCACAGATAGCCGTTTTGATGTTCAATAGAGTAAGGCGATTACTCACGTAGATATTGCCGGATGGGTGGGTAAGCATGGATACGGACTGTACCGTGACGGGTTGGTCAATCCAGTAGTAGGGGTATTCAATACACCCTCTCAGATCAGAGAGCCGCTTCGTTCACGACGGATCCTAATTTACTTGGTGCTCGATGGTTCATAAAGCTGATCAACAGGGAACGCAATGACTTCTTTACTACCCGTAACACAAGTCACGTACTTGCTTCCGTTGAAAAGAGGTCGGTGAGTTTTAGGCAAGCAGTATGCTGTTCTCGGCTGATGGATTACGCTTCACGACTTTATAGCATATCCTGATTCTATATAAGGGGTTCAAAGGAGAACAGATGTTAGGAGGCTCATCATAAGACATCTGGAAGCCCTGCGTCTTTGTATGAGAGCAGAAAATTGGGTTCTACTGCGTAGGTCGTGTAGAAGCTTAACCCTTCTCTTTTTTCCTTGATGGATATAACTGCCTAAGTGTCAGATACGAAGATGTGTCCTCATGTTTGACCTCGCTGTTGCATGGATTCATTAGAGGTGTAATGACATAGTTCTGGTCAAGTACAAGGACTTAAAGAAGAGGTACGCATACTTAGGTACGCACCTGTCTAAGTATACATCTTCGTGTTGTATACCTATGCTTAAGAAGCCTACCTATTCAAGGGGTTTATTGTACACGATTATTGCGAGTGAAGACTGAGATTGTTCCCCTGAAGTGCGAATAACGGTAAGTAGCGCACGGTTTGAAAAGGGGAAGTAATTACAACATCCATGTGATTGACATTGATATATGGAGTAATCAGACCTATGAATAGTACTCCTAGCATATCAATTGCCATGTCACAATTGTCTGAATGACTATCTACCATCCTGTAACTTCTCATTATAAGGTTAAAATGTGACAAGTAGGCAAGCACAGAAAACCGTCGTCCAGATTATCTACAAGGTAATTTGTTGTTTGCCTATTCTTTAGATGCTGTTAGCGATATACACCATATTCCTCCCCCCTTCCCAGAAAATCGGTAGTCTTGGTACAATGGTAGAGCAGTAATGATAGGCGTGTGCCATTGGTCTCCTAGGCATTGCTGGGGTTATATGTCTTCTATTAATTACTTAAGTGCGCACATATGATAATCGATAGTACTTTCCCGGGACCATGGAGACATTGAATAGGGGTCAGTTTGGGGGCCGTTTTCTGTACGCGCCCCTCAGCTATTAATGACTTCGTGTCTCCTATGACAGGCTTAACTGAAAATATCATAGGAAGATAGTAATAAAGTAGCGGAGGTCATAGGTATATGACTGTACTACGAAAAGTACACGATGTACTATTACAATCACGCCAAGATTATTTATGACAATCAGTTGGAAAATTGCTAAGAGTTGTGAATAGAGTATAGTCAATGTAAGGTTACCAGAAGGACGCTTGGGGTCACGTAGCGTGCAATTGCGTATACACGACTTGAGATTCCGACATACGCATGTAGACAGGCACTTATAATGAGGCTAATTATGTATGTACATTCCTTAGCCCAGAAGACGGGTCATGAACGGGGCTGGTATACGAGCTTCTTCTCTGCTATTTCCATAGATATTCGCGAAGTCATACCATATCTGGCCTCATATAGGAACTTCATAAACATGTTTAGCTCTGCGAGACGGAAGTGCTGTTCCGAAAGAAGCGGGAGTAATGATTCCGGTCCGATTGACTAGAAGGCGAGAAGCAGTGCTGGTCCCAAATATGTATTAAGAAATATGGAGGCGGTCTACTATACGGCCCTCTAGATGAGTTGTCGTCTAGTTCTTAGAGCGGTATGCCGAATCCTGGAGATCTTTACGAAGCTAGCAACCATCGGTCTGACACGTGGGTCCGTCGACCGGGTCCTCCGCCCTTGATATAAGACTCGTCAGTACTGACACGTGAACATTTTGCTATCCCTCTGAGGGGAGCTAGGTCGCATGTGGAAGCTCGCCTCGGTGCGTGTATGAATATCCGTCCTTTTGGAGTTAGGTCGTTATGCCTGTTGGTCCCGGTGGCCGGGTGGCCGGGCCTCGGGTGGAACCCGCGTTGTAAATCTTACCAACGCGAGAGTGATATGTTATAGCGTTGACATAACTGTGAATTGGGGGTATATGGAATGGCTGTATGGAGCAACTTCTGCCGGGTGCGGTGATTATAACTTTGTGGCTTGAGAGAAACTGGTTTGCGTTAGGCTCGAAGCTCGGGGGACAAGCCGGTTATTACACGTGTATTGGTATGTGGTTATTGGCCAGGAGCAGCATGAGCAGCTATGCGTAGTTGACGTCCCGAGAACCAAGGAAGGGCTAAGGCACCTCACTTTTTGAAGTTATCCATGTTATCATTACTAGGGTGTAATTGGGTGCCGTGGTGTTGGGTCATTCTCCTATGCCATTTTTAGTTGGTACGGTCGGACCCCCTTTACCCCCTACCAGCGTATTATACCATGAGAAATGCGCCACAACCCTCTAGAGGAGTCATCATCCTTGCCTATAAATACTGTACTTACCAAGTATCTTATCATTGACCCAAGGCGAGCATGACTTGTTTAAACCGGAGTATAACCCGGGATTTAACTGACTAGTGAAGAGCTTCGTAGGATTTTCCTTAATAGGTTACCTATGTGGATTTATGTAGGACTCCTGGGACTTCTAGCTCTCTTGAGATTCGTGAAACTGTTGAAGGATTGAACAAGGCGACGTGGGGGGAGAGGGTCCGAACGTTTAGCTATACGAAGACTGTAGCAACTTGTAACAAGTTGTACCGCAAGTCGTGCCGCGATGTGCCGCTACGTGCCCGGGAAAATTTGGTGAGTGCAAATGCAAGTCTCACCTTCGGTAACTTTTTCTATAGGCCAAACTGGATCGGTCAGGATCAAGGTGAAGATGTGGCGTCTGCGACATGCGGCTCACGGCAGATGATCGCTAGGTCTAGTGTTCTTGTGTGACCTTCGTTGAGATGACCGGCAGGGGTGATGATACAGCTTCCAAGGTTGTTTGAATATCCCTTGTTTACGTAATGACGAAGTGGAAGCGAGCCTGTGTAAGGGCTGATTATGGTAGTTCTTGTCGTGAAGGTCGAATAAATGAGCTACCAGAGAAACAGGTTCACCGGCTGACTTTAGTGTTGGGTGAGAGCTAGGCGATACTAACCCATTCCTCCCAAGAGGGTGCTTCGTGAAACGATGATTTTCTCTATCCCCTAGCCTGGTCCTTGGTCGAACCCATCTAGTTGACTCTTATTAGACCTAATCATAATTAATATCAAAATGAAAAAAGATAATGTATTAATACGTAAGCCGGCGAAGGTGGCGAAGCAGACGGGAAGTGCGGGATCAGCGGATGAAGAGAAAAATGTGGGAAAGGGGAAATTTAGTCGACCCGACAGTCTGGTAACGATTGCGCGAGCGGTGAGACGTAAATTTATAAGATCGTTCTATAGGCAGTCAGACAGGCAATTCGGGATTTGATTTCGGGTCCCGGCCCTAACTTGGAAGTTTGATGCAACCTTCTTCGCCGGCGGCAATTATGATTTGCAAGAATCCTCACCTCTTGCATATCATTCTACCTGGTCGTTATCCCCGGTAGACCCGTACTCCCTAGAAAAATGTTAAAATTCCGGCTGGCTGGCCATTTGTCTATCATGGACGGTTCGATCAGCTGATACTAATCTGATGCACCTAGTCTCTTACTATTCCCGTCTCGTGCTGATTGCGATCCTTAGATTCTGTGACTGCGACATGATGTATGTAGGTATATCGGTGCGGTTTGATGGGAGGTCAATTTAACTGAAGCGGTATCTGTTGGCCTTGGAGTAGCCTAGCGACAAGGCTAGCCCAAATTAACTTAGAAGTGTAGCTGGTCATCGGATGGCCATTTGGTTCCAACTGCGTCTCCTAGACTTTAGCCAGAAGCGTTAAAAAGACTGAGGTATTAAGTCCCTTGCCGAGAGAAGCGCTTTGAGATGATTTGTCCCGTACCGGCAACTAATCTAATATGATTTGAATACGACTAAGTCGATGAATCGCTGGAGTAGCTTGGTAGCCATGATAGCCGTTCCTTGCTGGGCAATGTGTTGATTAAGAGGCAAGACACATACGAGATGCACTTCACCTACATGTCTCGGCGCTTGGTAATTGGAACGTGACAGTTTGTCTTTTCGAGCACCGAATGTTCTTGGCAGAGTAACATGTAGCCGTGTCACTCGTGTATACCGAATTGGAAATTTTATAAACATCTGACAGGCGTTGGCGAACGCAAGTCAATGCTGAGACGGGTTATCGCAGCTCCCATTCTGCTTTCTGCGAGATCTATCTTGCTGGCTGTAGGAATGCAGGTACCAGTGAATTACCCGACAGCATCTTTGCGGTCTACGATACCAAGACCAGTTCAGTCATTTGATCCTGCAGCCGGCCGTTGCAAGGTCAGCTCGCTCGCTCGGCATCCAATAGGATGACGTCGAGATGGTTCCAAAGTAGACGAGCGTCGCACAGCTATAGTTGAAGGACCGATGAAAATAAGATGGTCAAACATGCCACTAGAAGAACAGCCTAGCAGGTAAAATTAGAACGGTGGGTTTTGTGCGTCGGGATCGAGAGCGGTTCGCGAGAGTGGTTCGCGGTGTTGTCCGAAACCACAAAGTGAAAATACGAATCGCGGACACTCCAGTGATCGACATGGTCAGTGAGGCCTGACTACAGCCCATTGATCGTTTCAGCTTGCCTAGAACCTTGTAGATGGATTTCTGCCGGAAAAGTGATGCATACCTGCCTAGGTAGGTAGCTATGGGAATTTGGATTGGCTGGGCTGAGTTGTCGGGTCGGCTAGGCATGCCCTTGTCGGGCCAGCTTAGTCCCTCGACAACCAAAATACCGGGCCGAAGACAGGGGGTGGCTTAAGAAACATCCCGCTAATGCCTCATTGATGGAGGTAGAAGCAAGGCCCACCATTTACATTCTTCCTGACGTGAGGATGACTCTTTTGCTTCGATGTGTCTAATGTATGTAGGACACGAGTGCTTCGTGCGGACTGCTGGGTCCCTAACTAGTGGAAGCCTTGCTAGCAACCGGGACCTTCTCCATATCTTCATTAAAGAATTCTGACCCGAGACAATTGCCAACACAGCTCTCTAACTAGTGGAGAATGCCAAGGCTTAAGTTAATTGCGTTCCGTAGTGTCGGGTTCGATCTTGTTGTCTTGATTGGTCTTCGTGACAGGACACTTCCCAGTGAGGGCTAAACCCAGCCTGTGTGAAGTCACTTAAGTCTAGGGTGCCTGCTTATACCTCGATATAATAATAAGTACTCCTTAGGAATATTGTGAATTTCCTAGGTCATAATCTCATGCCGATTTTCGTAATAGGCTAGGTTTTGCGACGAATCCTGGCTGCTCTGTCATGCTTATGAGGTTCGACGTACGTCTCTACTCAACGTATACTTGCAGTATTGGGTTAAGTAATGACTTGTGGAGCTTATCATCTCTAATGCTAATGCATAGGTAGAAATGAGGTACCCAATCTTTGTAGACTTCGTGAGGGCTAGACGTGCTTAGGCCTCGTCTTAGTGAACTGGTCGATGATCGTCGTGAACACATGGCATCAGACCTCGTTTAAAGACGGATTAGATCGTTACTCGAGAGTAATTGAGAGTTTCCTGATTATGACTTTGAAGTAGATAAATGAGGGCCGGCGTAGGTGGTGCTACCTACGGAGAAGGAGATAGACTCGTAATGGGACGCTGGTATAGGGGATTTTACGGGGGGCGCTGCATAGTGTTTCCATATGCAATAGCGTCTCGAAAGGAATGGCCTAGTTGCATCTGCAGATGCATACAAAGATGCAACAAGCAGCGAGTACTTCGTAGGTACACCGCTGGACATCCCTGATGCCTATACCTGGCGAACATGTACTCTAGTAGGTGATGGTATCCATCATCGCAACGGTCCCACCACCATGGTTCGGCGCCCCGCGATGGGGGAACATGTTTCCATTTGGAAAAGGCCCGTCGATGACTTTATTTTCAGCAAAGATGTGCTATAACGAACGAAAACCACAGGCAACCAAGTTTGGTTCCAGTTATGGCGTCCGTCTTAGTTGCAAGTGACACGATCAAGGCTTTGAGTCGTCCACCCTAGTTAATATTCCGTACTTTTAAATGGATATGACTGAATGTCATAGGGATATGAGTGAAGGTCTTGTCGTGGTGCGTATAGTCACGAAGTAACAACCCCTATCGAGCCCAAGTTCTTGTCTTAAGTTAAGTAAGATGCTGATAGTATTGCGCGTTTTTCCTGTCAGCGTCGTTATGAGCTTAGTGATACTGCCAGGGGAGGAGAGTTTGACTAGGAAGTGTCCGGTTATGAGTAAGAAATGTAGATAAATTTGACGAGAAGTATCGCATTACGTACCTCCTACTTACCTGCCGGGAATACAAGGGAGACCTTGCGAAGAGCGGATACCAGGGTCGTTGGTTATCCTAAAAGGGACTGCGACTGGTCAGTCATTGGTGGGAGCGGTGGGAGTTGTTGGAAGCGAAGAATGTACAGTGACTTTGTGCCGTACGGAGCCTTATCCAAGACAGTCTTATGATCTGACGTCGAGATGACTCGTTGCGGGAGACCATCTCGCAACCGCAAAGTGACGCACGTTCTCGGGAATCTGCTTAAGCAGCTCTAGATCCCCTGTTGGTGTCGCCTTTCTAGGTCGTACTTTGCAACTGCTTCACGACAGCGCATTAAGAGCATGTTTCTCAAGGGGGGCCTCTGCTCGGGTGCGTCTAACGTCCCCTCTCGACCAAGCGGTTTGTTTGTGTCTTAACCACGATGCACACAAGTCGGTGTATAGTTTGGCCATCTGACCTTGACGCCTCAGTAATGCGCGTTTACAGATAAATGTAGGTCGTCTAGCCGTGTAACATGCCGCGTTCCCTCGAGATACACCACAGCACCAAAGAGGACATAAGCAACGGCCATAATGTACCACTAAGAACTGGCGGTAAGATACTGTCAGCAGTACATGTTACGTATATGGCAATTCCTCCCTGGGTCCTGTATTCTATTAGTCCTCGGGCCTATGATAGCGTAGATAGATAGGTAATTGAGTCTATTAAGACGATTATATGCCGGGTAGAGTCTAGACTCGAGGGTTAGCTGATGTTCCTGCTGCATCTCACAAATTCCCCATCTACTACAAGATCTTGTACTAGTACCTCGCCCTCAAGCATTGTGTCACCACCAGGGAAACACGATCCTCTGCATCGGGACTGAGGGCGCTATATCGGTGGGGCCAGGCTCTTAGGCGATGGGGGTCCTCCCGAAGCCTTACAAAAAGAACCCACTTGTCACCAAGCGGACGGGTCAAGCATGAGGCATCATCGGGTGTGTCATTATATTGGTGATACCGTTCCCGAGACTGGTTGTTGGCCGAGACGGAGATGGATTGATGCTTCAGATTTTTATAATTCTTTGCCAGTGACCGCCCTTGGCTAAGACCTTGTACTCAACCTGCGAACTAATTTTGTCTGAAGGCATATTCTCCTTTCAACTGTCATACAAACCAATGGTAAAAATAAGAATAAGAATTCAGAATAATGTTATGAGTAAGAATTATCGGTAAGTGGCTATTAGTAAGTAAGTTTAGCATTATGGGTCTTGAAGTCTGGGGATAGACTGAGGAAGGCGCATGGACGGTAATTGCATGGTGGGTACAATGGACCTTCTAAGGAGCATTGGAACCTTGGAACCTTGGAAGATTATAGGTATAGTACATACAGTGCTAGCTACCTAATGCTTGGCTGCTTAAGGGACCCACAAACCACTTCTCCGAGATGCATGGGTCTACCTAGGATGTGTTGTACCTTAAAGTATCGCTATATAACCAGGTAGGTTGTACTGTACATATGAGGCCGGTGAAGAATAACATTGGACTAGTAGGATACCTAGGTATCCTACTATGTAGGTATGTAGGTATGTAGTTATTGATCAAAGTGAACCAGTTAGAGAGGGTTAACCAGTGAGAGTTGATGCACCCTACATGCATATTTAAATGCATATTACCTATAACTTCAGAAAACAATGTTCCAACGTCGTTTTTCCCAGGACTTCTAGCTCTAAAGGACCCCCTGTCCATTAGAAATTTCCATCTCAACTTTAAAAAGTCTCCTATGTCTACTACCACTTCTTCCTCCTCCTCCTGCTTCTCCTCCTCATCTATTTCATGTCATGTGTTAATGCTTCTTGATGTTGCGTCCGCGTCTTCTAAGTTGCGTGCCCGAGAAATTACGGATTTACATTACCCATACACCTATACATCATACACTACGACATTACCGCGCTGCTTAGGAATCTCTGGTACTTAGGCTATACTGGATGGTACTTAAGCTAGGGTTGGCACTAAAATAATTTTATGTTGTACCTCGTTCGATTGAAACTCACAAGCCCCCACTACCCGCTCGTCGTCACATATCATCTTCTAGTCCGCGATTTCTTCAACACGCGTACCTTTGTTCTAAGTTTGGTCCCTCGTTGACTTTTTTGTCTTTTAACCTTTTTGGATTCTTTTCTCTTTGAATATTATTCCCCTATTACTTTTTGCTTGTGCATTTACCCCTTCGTCATTCTTTTCTCTTCCCTCCCCCCTTTAAAACCTTTGCGCTTTCAACATCCTGGTCTAGAGCCAGGAGTAGCTGGTCCAACCGCCCCAAAGCTATCTACGCCTATACAATCTACAAGGTCACAACTTAGCGCATCGCCGACTCGACGTTGTCACCCTTTTCGCAACATTTAGCATCGTTCCCATCTAACCTCACAACACCTTCACCACGGATTCCCTAGGGTTGCGCCCTGTCGCGCGCGTGCTCCCGCCCCGATTGGGCCACACCGTTTCCGCCATGGCTTACAATGGCAACGGTTCGATGTACGGTCCAATTTCAGGCTCAGGTTCTGGCCAGAACGGGTACGTCAAAAGGTCTCCGAGCTTCCAAGCTTCTGCCTAAAGCTTTCGGCTATGCTAACAAATGCCTTTATTTCTATTAGTGCACCGATACCGCCTAACTCCCTCGCGCCACGAGTCGAAAATAGAGTAAAACCAGAGGAATGGTGGTATACGGAAAATGGCCGATCTTATGATACGTTTCGAAGGGGCAAATACATGTTCCCCATGGATGAGGTATGGAACTAGTTAGGCCGAATCTTGTCCAAACCGAACTCCGACTAAAACTGGCGTTTAGGGAGAAATGGATAGAATGGATATATTTCACAAGTTCTTTCTAGTGGCGCGACGGGAAGACAACGCTAGCTACGGAGGCCTTTGTCAGCGACCACTACCTCACCAACCCCGAATTCTCGACCTTGGATGCGGAACTGGTATTTGGGTGATCGATATGGCTGAGTGAGTCGCTCATACGGCATCAAGTTAGCGCATAGACCGTTGGCTAACCTAACCTATCTTTTCGTAGTCGCCATCAAGGACGAGCTAATATCCTTGGCTGGGACCTTTCCTTGATACAACCTCTTAGGTGCGCTAATCCCTATCGTGGCCCCCTATTTATACTAATTACCTAAGTACAGGATTCCGCCTGGCGTCGAGTTCCAACGGTGCGATATCGAGGAACCTTGGTCCGGTGTTGAAGAGTCTTCTTTCGATCTTATCCACATGAAAATGCTTGCTGGCTCTATAGAAAATTGGGTATCTTTGTACAGCCAGGCACTGAGGTACGGACCATGACCTCTATTTGGTCACGAGCCCACGTGATCGCTGACCGCTGACCGCTGACCGTGACTGGTAGATATCTCAAGCCCGAGACGGGAGTGCTTGAACATGTAGAGATCGATTTCACGCCCAAGTGCGAGGACGGAGAATTGCCCGAAGATTCTCACCTCAAAATTTGGGCACATGAACTAACCGTAGCGATGGAGAGAGCTGGACGGCCTATAACGGTGAACCCTCATACTGTTGGGTTGTTGGAACGTCTTGGCTACGTTGACGTTAAGCAAGTTAGCAAGCGGGTTCCGTTCAATTCTTGGCCCCCAGATGAGCATGAACGGGAGATGGGCAAATGGTTTAACCTCGGTATTACACAAGGACTACACGCCCTATCAATAGCTCCTTTAACCAGAATGAACGGCTACGATCCGGAACAAGTTTCGAATCTAGTAGGTAAAGTGCGGAAGGAAATGTGCTCCCGTGGAATGAGATCTTACTGCACCATGTAAGTCTTCCTGCCGCTACCCGTGTTGACAAAAACTCATACAGGGAGCAGGTACATTTGGACAGCACGAAGGCCATCTATCCCCGGCCAACGAGCGTGAGCAATTCTTCGGTCCCCTGCAACGCAACCATTGGACCGGTATCTACCTACACGCCACCAGAACCAAGCTCCCGTTATATGATCTCCGAGGCTACAGCCCACCTTGGACGTCTATGGCGCTTGCAGAAAAGACCTATCACTTCCTCTATGCAGGCTCTCCCGCCTTTT
The DNA here is from genome assembly GCF_022578515.1 of Annulohypoxylon truncatum. Lineage (NCBI taxonomy): Eukaryota > Fungi > Ascomycota > Sordariomycetes > Xylariales > Hypoxylaceae > Annulohypoxylon > Annulohypoxylon truncatum. The sequence goes on from NW_025953837.1 coordinate 205,494, forward strand.
TCAAGTGGATCAAGAAGCTACTAACGAGCTCGCTCTGATGTACAATTAAGTACATGCGGCTTTAGGGACGTTACCCGAGCTTCTTACAGCCCCCAAATCTCAAACGACAACTTCCGCAAGGTTGAAATGCACCATTGACCAACTATCTTGATTCTCATGTATGAAATCAGGCTTGTATTAAATGGTACATTGTCCCTGCAGGTCGCCCATATTGTACGATCTGCCTCGTTGGTCGTTTCCTCAACATTCCAAGGCCGTTCTCTTTTGACCACCACTGCCTATTCGACATACTCCTGCATCAGGAGCGAGTTCTGGGTGCCATTCTCAGGGGGCTGAGCACACCTTTTTTTTTCTCCGGCATTGGCTAGCTAGGCTGATCTGGAGGTAATACGTCTGCGCGCGCACGTCGCAGATTAGTGTGGGACGTAATTGGATGTACACTACTTTTTTTTTCACGATGCATTTCGCCTATTCCCGACAACGAATGGCATAGACTAACCTACACTTGGGCCTTCTCAACGTTGTTGAGTCAATGCCTTTCATCTCGACTTGCAGCGATTCCGATTTCCGATCATGATCATGTTATGCGCCGCCCGGGAAATGATTTCTATCAAGGTGTATTGGTCGGTCGTTTTCTGTTTGGCGCAGGAGAAGTTGAACCTTGAGATGGGGAGATGTATTCATTGGCGGTACTGGCTTGGCACCAAGCATAAAGGGTGCATTGGGCAGTGAACAGTTGCACTGCTTTCCTCCGCCTTAGACGAAACGGCGCTCCGGGTTATGGATTGCATTACTTTCCCTTGATTGTGTGCATTATACATTTCGGCGGGTGTTATTTCGGTGTCGTGTTGTCTGGCTTTGGCTTTGGGTGTGCGGTTTTGGAAAAAGTTGACCCGCAGGGCGGCCTCCCTGACGGCCTGGTCTCGAGGCCTGTGTTATTTGTTGTCTGTTGTCGCAACCCCGTTGCAGTAAATACATTTTACTTCTATTGTAAATAACAGCATTACTACTTTTATCGATACTCCGACCGTCACTGAGCTGGCCTCAGACGTCTCGTGCATTAGTACATATTGTGTGCTCGGGCGTTGGCTAGTTGGCCACATCAAATTGGTGAGCAGCGAGCCTCGTCCAACCAACGTGTTTGTCTTAGAGCTTTATTGCGTTTGTTATAGCTAACAATTCCATATTAGGTACATGTTTCAATAAATATAAGTCGATTAATTGGTAATTGAGGCCAACATCGTATACCTCAGTCCAACCACCGAGTACATCAACCTACCTAGGTGGGAAGATAGGTTACTAATTATTAAAAAGATATACCCGATTTATATATCTAACGAATATGTACGGGACTTATTTTGGAGTATGGTCATTCTATCAGTGTTCCTGCAATTTTACTCTAGAAATGTTCTTCAGCTTCTAATGCAACTCAACGCGCCTAATCTTCAACGTTACCTTCTCCAACCAGAGCTAGGCTCGTCGCTTTAAAACCAGTCGCCCGGGTATATATATATGCGCCACGCTTTATTACACGTCCATGCACATGCGAATGACGCACGTCTGAGCGGCCCGGCTATTCTTCGACGACAACTTTCTCGAGGTACCCGAAAGTCGTCGACGGGAGGACCGATCCGATCCGCTCTGACTTGTCTCGTCCCTTCCAAGGATTCCTTTGGTGGGTTCCCCTGGCTGGCTGGCTTTTTCTTATATAAAGGGGGGAGATAGGGCCATTTTATGGCGCCCGTTCCTCTCGATCATAATTTACCAGCCCCTTAGCGACTAGCTCGTGGTGACAGTGATGGCGCTCTCGAGCGGACGGGTAGAGACGACTGCTACCCAATCTACGTAGGAATCACGCACGCTACGTCGAGCGGCGGGCGAATCGCTTCTCCCTATCGTTCGACCGGCCCGATGTGTCTAGCTCTTCGTGCTATCCGATAATAATTCTTGACAGTGGAGTCTCGGGAGGCTTTGCGGATACGTAACTGGCTGGTGGTATGGGCAGTAAGCCAGTTATTACCTACATCTGCTATATGTAGCGGCCGCCATGAAGACCGTCCATGCTTTGTGCTACGACCGCTTCGCGCTGCTACCTGAACTCGTGCATAGATATGTATTATATGCAGTAGCGTATTAAATGCTTCCTACTTCCTTACTGCTACCACGTTCCATTCCTAAAGGAGGTCAGCAGATCTTCCCTCTCATGCAGTTGGTTCCTTCTATATCACCGCACATCACATGAAATCATATAATTGCTTTCCTGCCCCCAAACCTCCGTTTTCCTAACTAGAAACGTGTCGCGTTGGCCCTTATGCAGTTGGTGCCGGGTCGCATTCGATGATGCCGCCTCTCACGATGTTTAGGCGTGTGGAACGAAGTAGGGCGAGCGAACGGGGTAAAAGGAGGCGGGACGGCCGCCGGCTCCAACCCCCTTTCCTTTTTGACTCTTCTCGAGCCGGCAATACTTGTTACGATTCCCAACGCGATACCTACGTGTCAACTCGACAATCACAAGGAGGCTCTAGGCGCTATCGTTGTCCATGACGTTGTTACACGATAATCGAACTCCCGGCAGAGCGGCGACGAAGAGGCTACCATCGACCACCACCCTTTTCTCCTGTTAGGTATTACACGATGGGTGCTCGGCAATATCGTATTTCGACTAACAACACCGAAAATGGCCTCCGGGACCTCCCCGATTCGAATTCGATTAATCTAAGAACGAGTGAGTAACAGTGCCGCCCGATTTTCCGTACGCCCAACTTCCTGGCCGGCTAGATCCTACTAACGAGTAAGCGGCATATATATCACATCAGAACTATAATATACTCGCATACGCTACACGCATATGACGCAAAGTATATGTATATGTATGTATCGAAATCTGCCGAGCCCAATATCCATCGTAAAATGCCACGAGCGGCCGCGGCCAGCAGTTATAGCTAGGTAGTATAGCTATAACCCGGGGAAGCCCAGTCTCCCTCGCCCGCGGATATCACTCCGCCGTCACAAGAGGAGCCCGCCGGAGGGAAATCTGAGGCTCGATCTACATAATGACACCTCCCTACGGCACCTCCCGCCCCTCCTCTCCTCCCACTCCAATAGCCTGCTGTGCCCCTTAGCCACTTCCCGTAAACAGTCACCTGAGCTGCTTGGGGCCAGACCGTCCGACCAACCAAAACCGGGTCCCTTCCCACCACCCTGTTGGTTCGAGTAGGATATCTCGCTCGCACAACGCATAACGCACGTCAAAAAGCGAACGCACGCCACTTGTTCCCGATACGATACATGGAAACTCGATCGGGTCATATCTTGCGCCTGCACTTGTGCCGACCTAGGTAGGTAGGCGGTAGCTCATGCGTGACATGACGTTGCGGCAAAAAAAAGGACAAAAGTGCAAATAAATAAAAGCGTAGAACCAACACCCTTCCAGACGTCATGTCATAACAAACAACGCCATCCCTCTGCCTCCCCCGAGGCAATTTCGACGAAGAAAATGTCACCGAGATAAGCAAAAGGAAAGAAACCAACACGCACAACACAACAGCAAAGTGATGATGGTGGGCAATTACTTTATTCGTCGACTGCTGCTGAAACCCCTCTCGATGCAAGTTCGTAGTTATAGTACACAGGATGACACATGGACAAAGGGAAAAGGAATGATGGTCGACGGCATTGGAGTACTCAAAAAGGGGCTTGCGAGGGTTGGGCATACCCTTTTCGAGGGGGGTGAATAATACACGGTGAGGAAAACACACACTCCGGCGATCTCCCCTTCACATTTTTCCACGCTTGCCGCCGCCGATCAATAATAGAGACAGCCAAGAAATACCCCCATCTCCCCTCTAGCGGGATATTGGCACGTCATCATCGGGTCGTCTAGGTTTAAGAGAGTTCCGAACTTCGGAACCTTTTCGTCCCATCGTATTACCCACTATGCTTTACCCTCGAATGCAAGAACACGTTGAATCAATTCCGCCTGTCTATAACGTTCCCCCGTTCATGCGTAATACAAGAGGTATCTTTTAAAATTTTCCTTCCCTCGAGAGCTGCCGTGGCTGCCGTAGTTGCTGTTACTAGCTACCCTTAGTGGTGGGCGGCGTGAGTGTCACCGTGGTACCCGACAAGCTTGAAGCGGCCGATCATCTCGCCGACAGTAAAGAATCCGAGGCATTCGGCGAACAGCACACCACCGACCGCGAGCTGGGTTTTGCTGATGTTTCTCGCTTGCTGCATGAGGGCTGCGGGCGACTGTGCGAACTTGTTGGCCGTCTCGAGTAGGGCGCTCGGGTTTTGCACGGACTTCAACACGTTCTGCCAGTAGCTCTGGACCGTAACGAGAGATCTGCGCATATCCTATTAGAACCATATCCTGTATTTCGTAGATATGTCGTTGGTCGTAACTCACGGCGGTGACATCTTCTGGCCTTGGAAGATGATCTTGGCGAGCTCTGATACGACCTTCGAGTAGTAGACGACTGTGGGGGTTTGCTCTGCAAAATCAAAAATATCAACCGTTGCCCTAACATAAAAGCCCATGTACCTCGCCTAGGTAATCCAATCCATGATGTAATCGGATCGAATATGTGTATTCACGTACTCTCGACGAGGGTAACCAATTTTCCCGTACGTCCACCAACGCTACCCAACGACTTTGACAGTCCCTTGGTCGCGGCTGCGATAGCCGGTCCAGCCGATGAAGCGACCCTCGAAAGACCCTGCTGTGCCTTTGACGCGTACTCGGAAGCGAGCTTAGAAGCTTTTGCCGCCGACTCCTTTGCTGTCTCGGTCGCCTTCTGTGTCGAGGTCGATTCGAACCTTCGGGCCGCCATGCGACTCCAAGCTCCCGATTGCCGAAGCATTGGACGTGCGAGACCGGACGACATTGTGACCTGGGGGTATTTGGCGGAGGAGGGAAGGAAAATAAAAAAAGAAGCAGAAAAAAATACAGCGGGAACGTCGATTGACGGGAGAAAAATGAACGGAGGAGAGGGAGAAAAAAGTCGCGAGGGTCGTCGTCGAATTTGAAGGTGCGCTATCAACTATTTTCTTCTCACGGCTAAGGAAAAAACACTCAAAAGTTATCGGCTGTTCAAAAATGTCGACGGCGGAAAAACCCGATCCGAGCTTGGACCTCAAGGTTCAACCCTGACTGCCCTGAAAACTAACTTTGGAACGATTGACCAATCGGAGCCCAGATAAATGTGTGCATCCCCACAATAATTATAAAGGTTAACGGTTCCTGAGTTACCTATTAACATTCTATTCCAATGCTTCCAGTTCACTTTCATCATTTTCATCATTTTTATGTACCTTGCACCCTTCATTGACTTGGAGTTGAACGGCCTTTGTTATGCTTTGGTTTCTATTACTAGACTCAGAGAATATGCTCCAAGAGCACTATATACCTACTCTAAACCCGTCTTGCCTTTAATGCTAATATATCCTTAGCCTCATTATGGCCTTCTTTGTTAATTACAATTCAACATGTGTTTCTTGATTTAGTCTTCGCCCTTAATCTGAACTTTAATGGCTCCAGTCTTAGGATCCGCTGCCGTGTTGAAGGCTTCGAGGGCATCTTCAAGCTTGAATCGATGAGTGACAAGCTTCGTAAGGTCTACCACGCCATTCTCGACTAATCGAATAGCTCGAGGCCATGTGTTGCTGTATCGGTATTGGAATTGTACGTCAATTTCTCGCGTACTGGCTCGCATGAATGGGAAGTTGATCTCGTTCTTTCCAACGCCGATCACGAATACCTTGCCTCCGAACTTGAGAGCCCAGACAGCAGCCGCCACGCTGCTCTCAACCCCGGTACACTCCAAAGCAATCGCTGGTTCGATGCCGCCGAAGGATTCCACTATCTTCTTCGCTGACTCTTCAGCGCTCAGCCGCTCTACCTTGTGTGTTATGACTGACGGGACGAGCTCCTTGGCGAATTTGAGTCTTCCTTCGTCGATGTCGGTAACTACCAAGGGACAAGCACCGGCGGCCTTGCAGCAAAGTAATGTGATCAATCCAATCGGCCCAGCACCACAGACAAGTACCGGATCACCAAGCTTGACCCCGCATCTTTGAATGCCCGCCAGAGCAACACTCAGGGGCTCTAATAGAGCTCCGTTCTCGTATGACATGTCTCCAATCTTGTGGCACCAGATAGCCAGATGATTCACGTATCTCCTCAACAGACCTGGGACGGGTGGGGTTGATAGGAACTCGACCTTCTCGCAGCCATTGTATCGACCAGTCAGGCAGGGCTCGCATGCGTTGCAGATGATGTTTGGCTCTATCGCGACTCGGTCTCCAACCTTCAGGTGTGTCACGGACGGGTGTACGGCGATGACTTGCCCTGCCGACTCATGTCCTAAGATGTGATCTCCCTCTACGATCATAGGTCCGATGCAGCCTGCATGCCAGAAGTGAACGTCAGAGCTACATGGAAAGTTAGCGAGTTGGTCTCCCCATTTATTAAAGGCCTATCAGAGGTTACTCACCCACATATTCCGGTGCTCTTGATAGCAACAGTGACTTCGCCGGGTTTCAGGCTTTCTCCCTTCTGTACGTCCTCTACCGTCGGTCCGGTTTCTTCAATCCATAGCTTGTGAGCGGGGTTCGTGAAGACTCCGATGTTCGCCTTTGTAGGCTTTACGATCGTTTCGGTAGAGCTCATTCTGATAGTAAATAGATGAAATTATAGGAAAAGGGATATGAATGAAGGTCCTCTTCCAGCTACGAAGTTCGAGGAGAGTTTTAAGCTCCTAGAATGGGGGGGCAACCTTAAAAGAGGGGGGCTACTAATTGTTTTTATTTCCTGGCAGCTTCGCCTTTGTTTCCCCCCATATTTTTTTATCGAATCCCATACTTTTTTTCCACCAAGCGTGGCTTACCGAAGACGATGTCGGACGGCGACCTTCATCCGGAGAACGGAGACCCCTTGTTCAACCAAGTCGCTACACCAAAAGTAGATCGTGATCTAATACGGCCACCGACCTGTAGCTCTGTCTAGATCGGGATAATTTCTAAATCAGGGTTACCCATAGGGACCTCAGCCGTGCAACGGAAAAGCAAAAAGAAAGCTATTGTCTGGGTTGAGGGGATGTGGGGTGTGTAGAATTGGAGATGACAATACAATAACGTGACGTTCGGTCGGTATACGTCCGACTAAAACGGGGTTGTGTGGAAATGAAGACGGAGGTTTCTATCGTCGGTGTTGTTTACCGCACCAATTATTCGCGTCGCACAGCACATCGTCAACTCTTGTCCCCGCATAAGCTTCTATCACGCGGTCGAAAGTCTTACAGTAGCGCGCCTCACAGCGGGTAAGCTAAACACCCCTTCTAGCGCCCCTTTCTTGTAGTGTGCCACGCAATTATTTGCCCGGCGGGAGGCTATCGCAATTCTAGGGGTCCTAGGTAGTATGCCGAGTTTGCTCATAGCTACACAACTTTATAACTAGTAGGGGAGCTTATCTCTACATGAGGAGTGCTAAGACCCCTTAACGGCGTGCCTGGGCATTTATAACCCCACGAATGGGAGTTTCCCCTTGGGGCGCACAAAGTTCTAGAATTCAGCGAGGTTTAGCGATATATCTAGCATCCATGGTGCCCGGATCTACGGTCACTGCATACGCCTAATTAATCCCAGTGCCCTTCCCGGTTTCTAGAGCGCACAACAGGGAAATTTTCACGTGCAATGCCCAAGACGAGTACGAAAACGATTCATTGATTCTTCTGGGTAAGTAAGTGCTAGAGGGAAAAGTATAAAATTTCCGGACTCGAAGTTCTATAGAAGAGCAGCAAGCCACCAGCAATTGCTTTTTAGCGAGTACGATACTGAAGACCGACCAGGGTCTCAGGGTTTATGGGTATCCACTCTATAGGTCTGTCGGCTTTACTTGGAATTCCGCGCTTCTGCTGTCAGATGACTAAGTCTAACTTACTAAGCAATTATAATTCAAAACTCCACATTGACTGAGGGGAATCCAGTTTCTAACTTGTTTCCCATCACAACTAAAACCGATACGATATTGAAAAATATATATTATATCAACCAGTTTGAATTTAAACATATATAAATATATTTATATCATATATTCTGAATTAGAAGATCTACCGACATATTTTTAAAAACCGACTATCCTAGCAATTTAATCACTTTAACCTATTTTTAAAATGAGTGGAAGTGGATCGAACGATGGCACCAACTATTTAGCCCGCCTCGAGAGTTTCCATCAACTCGACAAGGAGAGAGAGGATATGTTAAAAGAATTAATCAATAATTATCAGGACCTTGAACAGCGCTTCCAATCCAAATGCAGAGAACATGAAAACGAGGCGCAGACACGCAGTCTTTACCAGCAACAAGCTAATGATGCAATTAAAAGACTTACTGATATACAACATAGAACGGTAACTTTTCCAATATTTTCTAATGTAGATTCCAAGATATCACGTGACCAACCAATGCTCACGTTGGATAGGAAGTTAATTCATTTGTTTTTGCAATCATCGACGGCGATGGTGCCTGTTTTCGCGAAGACTGGATTATAAAAGGAGCTGAAGGCGGCGCCATAGCTGCCCAACAGTTACGCCTCGATATTAAACAACATCTTAAAGATATTTATCCCAATGTTAATGTGGACCTTTGGAATATCATTGTCCAGATTACCCTCAATCTTGAGGGTCTTTCTAGGAAGCTTGAAAAGATTGGGTTCGTAAGGACTTTAAATGACCTCCCCGCTTTCACTCGCGGCTTCAGCCGCGCCCAAGGACTATTTTCAATTATCGATGTTGGCTGGGGAAAGGAGCAGGCCGATTTTAAAGTCCGGGAGACGTTACGCCTCATGGTCCATAACTTACAATGCAAGCATATTATCTTCGGACCTTGCCACGACAGAGGCTACATAGTGGAACTGAGACCCTATCAGCTCGAGACCTCAATCTCTACTAAACTTTCACTGCTCGAAACTACCCCTGCACCGCGCGACTTCCAGGAGCTTCGGCTTCGCAGAGTTAGATTCGGCGATGTGTTTCGGTCTGAACCCCTTCCAGATGGACCGCCGTCTACGCCTCCTGTTATGTTGTCGCCAACAAGACCAAAAACGCCAATGAACCCTTCCGGCATTACCTCTGGCATTTCTTCTAGCATGGCTTCTGGCATTACTTCCAGCATTGCCTCTAACACTACTCCTATAACTCTATCCAGAATCCCCTCTACTTGGGACACTCCGCCTCCGACTATTAAAGAATCTAGGAAATTTACAAGTACCCAAGATAATTCAGCAAGATCAACCACACCTCCACCAAAATACTGCGTAATCAATTTCTCGGGTCAGCGTATCGACGAAGAGATCCCGTTCTGTGACTCTGACGCCGAGTACCGCCTTCAAATGCGTACCGCAAGAGAAGAGATGATCATGAAGAAAAGGGGGCCTTGCAACCGATGGCATTTAAACGCTACATGCGATATAACCCAATGCCCTTACTACCACGGGGAGCGTCTAAGCCTCGGCGAGCAGATCGTGCTGAGGAGAAAGGCCAGGAGCAAGCTATGTGCAAGGGGGGGTGCTTGTCGGGATGTCGACTGCTTTTGGGGCCATCATTGTAGGTATGGTGGGAAGTGTGTTCGTAGAGATTGTATCTTCAACGGTACCCATGAGGTGGACACTGTAAGTCACCTTCATCTTGTCTCTCCATTTGCATTGCCCCTGAATACAAGACTGGTATGTCCTGTATGTCTAAGAACCAAGCTGGTCCGGGTAACCACTAAAAAAATACTGGTTACTCTTCGTCTCCTTTGTGCTTATATTTTACCTTGTTTATTCTTTTAACCCAGCACTAGACACCAGCCGAGAGAGTTTACGAAGATGGCTCGCACGAAAGGCTATCTAAGAGGCCATCATACTAAACAGGATAACTCATGGTCGCTTTGCCGTGTCTTTGAAACTGCCGTCATGGTTATTGTTGCTGGGGGTCGTTGATTTTTAATTCCTAAAGATTGAAACAGATTTTGATGACACTTACGGTTCTAAGAGCTCGGATGTGGTCATTTATCCTAGTTGGAACGGGAGATTTTACGTAATGTTACAATTGATAGACTACCTATTCAACATAGTAGTCATATTTACTTAGCCAGAAGCTTTTTTATTCAATATCATTACTATATATTCCACGGGAGTTGCATATTACACATGATGCTTTGTTTAATGTAACAACAAGACCTGTAACGAACCCCGAGTCCTTTTTTGATAGATTCATCTGAAATCACAAAGCTTAGGTCACTAGTCTTGGCCAAGAACAATGCTCTTGTAATAACTCTTATTACAATGGAAACTACATTAAGTGAAGGAAATTGTTTGTTATAAGGACATTGTTCAGAAATCATATCCCTTTTCTTCTTACGATGACTGTAAAATATTTGAATACATAAGACTTTATGTCTTCTCGAATTTATTGCTTTTGATACACACACCACATTTTTTCATAACCAAGGATAACTTACTAAGTTCTACTTGATGTTAAACTGGTTGTTAGAAAAAGTTAACTCTTACACATCGTATTCTTCCAAAATGGGTATCTTAAACGTTCTCACGCTCGCCGCCCATGACGGCACTCAGGTCATCATCACCCACGAGGCTGCCAAGCAGTCCGCGATTCTCAAGGACATGATGGAGGATCTCCCCGAGGAGGAGACCAACGTCCCCGTCCCCATCGCCGCGGCCTCCGGTGAAAGCCTAAAGATGATCGTCGAGTGGTGCGAACACCGTGTTCTCGAGGAGAAGGAAGAGCAGGAGGTGAAAGAGCGAGAGATGCGAGAGAAGGAAGAACAGGAGCTAGCGCTGAAGAAGAAACAAGAAGAGGACGAGAAGCAGGCCGCATCCAAGGCCGCAAGCTCCGACAGCGAAGATAGCGACGACAGCGATGAGGACAGCTACGATGCCGAGACAGATTCTTATTTAGACACCGATTCCGAGTTCGATTGGGGCTTTGACTCAGAAGCATCATTCGAGCCCACGCCCAACGTCGCACCCCCGCTGATCCAAGTCTCCCCCCCTCCCTTCGAAGTCCCCGCCTACGAGGCCGCGCTGCTGGCGCCGCTCAGCCAGGCGCAGCTCTTCGAGCTCCTGACCGCCGCCAACTTCCTCGACATCCCGCTGCTGCTGAAGTGCGCGGCCAAGATCGTCGCCGAGAAGATCAGGGGCATGACGACGGAGCAGATGCGCGAGTATTTTGGGATCGAGAATGACTTTACCGCCGAGGAGGAGGCGCAGATTCGTAGGGAGCATGGCTGGGCTTTTTTGGGTGAGGGTGATGATTATTACGTGAGCCCGCGTACGTTTTCGTACCCTGAGGAAGAGTAAGATACCTATTGATGCTGCTGCTGCTGGATGCGGTAGGTAGGTAGGTAGTTTACGTCTGCGTACCCAGAGATTTATTCAGCGTTTGTTGTAGGTAGGTAATTAATTGCCTAGCTAGAATACGATATATCGATTAGCGAGTCTAAGACTTGTTATGAAGTTTTATGGATGGTGATTTGAATTGAAAGCAAAGCAAAGGTACCTATTGAAATTGCTATGTGATTGCTGTTTGTGAAGTCCATTACCGTCGACCGCGGCATGGCAGCTATTGTGTCACGTATTTTAAGATACTACCTTGGGCCACAAGAGCAGGTCGAACACGACATCAAAGGTATATTGTTAGGTTTGCTAGATACGAGATAGAATCAACTCAGGACTCACCGCGCCTTACGCCCCTAGGGAAATCTCGCGATAGCCTCATTGGCTGGTACGCTTCAGGTATTAGGATAACTGTCCCATACAACCACAACTACCCGTTCTCTCTTAGTTATCTTGATCTACGGACCGCAATTCTCCTTTTGCTATTTTCTGTACCTCTTCAAATCTGTTCAACATCAAGGTCTTAGTTTCTTCCAAATGGGTTATCACGCGCCCCCATCTCCTTCTATCTTCGACAATGGAACTAAGCAACTCAACGATACTCCCGTATCCTCGTTGCTTGCTTTGTTCTAATAGGTTCTGAATATAGGCGTCGGGCGCGTCTGTAACAACCCTTTCTTTGAGCAACAGCTCAACGATGCGTACATGGCCCCGGTCGAATACCTCATTGAGTAATAGCGTAGAAATATTCTTGATAACTATGCCGGATTTGACGAGTCTATTGGCAATGGCTTCATGACCTATTTTGCACGCAGCAATAAAAGTGGGTTCGAGTTTATCGTCGTTGGGTTGTAGTTCTTTTAATAATTTATCAAGCAGAACGTTGCAAAGGCTCGAGTCAGCCGTATTCATTGCTTGATGTAGCTCTTTGATACATGCGTTGTCGTCCATACCTTCAATGAAGCATTTCACAATTTCCACGTGATGGTATTGGCAGGCGATGCGAAAGAGGACGGACTTGTTGGCATCAGAACCTGTAAGCTTTTCTTCAACAATATCAAGGAGGCCAAGCCGGACTGAAAGATACAGAGCACCATCGTTGCTCGAAGGAACTGTGAAGTCCAGTGGGCAAAGCAGTGAGAGGTACGCTCCAGTATTGAGGAGCGAATCGACAAGGAGCTTGAGTTCCTTATCACCATCATTGACTGGGTCCCTGTAGTGAACATGCCAGTTCTCGACTACATATTCGAAGAATTCGAAGTTGATATCGTCCACGGGAGTTGTGCCTTTCTTGCTCTTATACTCGAGGCATCGACGCAGATACTTCAAGCAAAGTCCTGTCAAGGCTATGTGGTCCGATTTTGAGCCCTGTTTTTCTGGATAAACCCGTTTTTCAAGAATAGGTCTAGTGTACGGATGAGAGATACGGATCTCTCCATCTTCAACATCAATGAGTGGTCCCAGTTGCCGCTTCAGGTCTCCTGCAATATCTTGGGGAATCAAATCTTCATCGACTATCGGCTGCTGTGACGATGCACATGATTTTTCAAGAGCAATGGCAACAGCTAATTCCAACGATCTGAGGGGCCGGCGGGCAAACAACAACCAACGAATTGTGGGTTTCATCCAAGACGAACATTTTTGTACTATAGCTGATATTGTATCTTCCAAATCGCTCTTTGATATATTATCCAGATCATTTCTGATGCAGCTCGGAGTTGATGGGGAATCGGTAAGGCGCATGTGATGGGCAATAAGGGTTGGACGTAGGAACTGGTACGGCTGTAAGAGACGTTCCGAGAGTTTGCCCTTAAAGTCTTCCAAGTTAATAGGGCTTTTTGAGAGGATCTCGTTGGTTCGACGGTCAACAAATTCCTTCCAACTACTTTCGAATTGGCGTTGGTTTTTGATAGAGACACTAGGTATTTTTTCCTGTGTGGCGGCTGACGGCTCGATGTCTGTTGTGCATAGTAACCGGAATCCCGTTTTACGGGCATCTTTTAGTTTGGATAGGTTCCCCCAAACTGCTTCCAAGTCACTTGCATCGCTTTCCTGTACGGAATCGACGATGAGTGTAATATTCTCACTTTTCGACTTCTGGACAATCGAACGGAGCAATGCCCACATGTTGCGTTCCTCCAATCCTGAATCGTTCGCCTGCGGCGACTGAATAGTGCTTGAGAATGACTTGGGATCTACCGCAAGTATTTGATGGATTATCTTGCTTAGCATTGACATGATCGACCGTCGACGACGATCTAGGACATCGAAAGAAAAGTACACAACGATATCGGATGACTGACGACTTTGGAGGAGGGATTTGTAGAGGTGATAGGACAGGACGCTTTTGCCAATTCCACGATCCCCATGAAGAACAGTGGCCGAGGTACTTTTGCCGTCAAAAGTTGGAATCATGTCCATGATCCAATCCAGACCATCGTGCTGGGGGTGCCGGATGAAAGGACTCAGACGAGATAGATTCTTTATGTACTGGCGGCATTCAGGTGATACTGTAGGTACCGTGGTTCAGTTCATTTACCAACATATGATTGGTTCTTGGGTTTTTTTTGCTTACCATCCACTGCTTTAGTCAAGGCATCAACGATGTTGACCACATCCTTATCGTTGACGCCAGTAAATCGCACTAGGTTTTCTAAGCAGATTTCACGCCCTATTCGAACCTCGTGCGATAAATCAAGTGTGGCACATCCTTGCTTGATCGACTTTGCCCATTAGGTCAGTTCCTTGTAATAGGTTGGGTGGATTGATGCACGTACTGGTGCCGGGGCATCACCGTTCTCGGGAAGCTGATAGACGGTGATGACACTCAACCAAAGGGCAACTTGATTGAACTGAAACGATGTATTTCCCAGAAATGCCAGAAATTGGGGCGTAGGAATCCACTGCTTTTGATTTGGACCTCCCCAGACTGACATAATTCCCGCCAACGCTTCGGTCCATGAATTGAGTGCAGGAGCTTGGTGAGGAACCCCGAAAAATATCTTCGGCTTGATTAATTTTCTGGGTTTATTGCTATGAGCTGAAGGGGAAAGGGGATCTAGAGCACTTACACACGCGCATGTCTTCCCAATCAAATCAGCATGGCTGCCTTCAAGGGTAAGCGCCTTTCTCGTTTGTCAGCTCTATCGTGAGGAGTTTACATAGATGACGAACCTTCTTCACTATGATTCCGCCTAGGTCCTCGCACACGAAGACCAACTGATTGCTCTCCTAACCAATTACGTTAGTAGGTAAACCTTGATCATCGGATGTCTTATAATCACATTCCTAACACTTACAGATCGTCTTTCATTGGAAATATGCTTTATTAGATTTTCGGCATTGTGTTTGAACCATTCTGGTGTCAAGTTTTGCAGGATTTCGCCATCGAATTCCGGGTTGAATTGGATGTAACGAAGTTCCGGAAATCGTAGTCTGAGCGCCCCTCCTGATTCCCAGAAGATGAGCCTAGATGATGACTCTGAAACATTCTTACTTCGTAAACCTGGCACGATCACGAACCTAGAAAGACGTTATGTTATGGATTTCTTGTTCAAATTTGCCTAAGCGTTAACAGTGCATACTTACGTGACATTTTCAATGGATGGCTTCACGTCCTCGATGGCCGAAGAAGGTGTTGGAGAAGTCATATTGTGTATAAGCGATCGTATTCACTCATAACTTCATCATCTCGTCTTGAGTTTGATGAGGAGGTGAGCATGGAGGAGGAAGAAGCGAACATAAATATAATTAAGCCAGTTGATCCATCACTATAGTGAGAAGTAATAGGTCTTGTAGATAGGTAGCGTCATTTTATTCCGAGTGTTGCAGGAATAGACGAAGTCTCCAAACATCCCGCCGCCACCAGCTTGAAAAGAAAACTCCGTCAAGCCCTTCGGGGCGTTTTGTGAATGCAAGTAAACATAAGAACCTGCAGCCGACAGAAAGAAGGCCAGTTATATTTTAGCGAGTGACATTCTCGGAGATCTTGGGGTGAAGAGTATGTCTACGAAAAACTCCTATTTGACGAGACGGCTGTCCGTCCTGCAAGCACTTCTTAAAAAAAGGAAACAAATAACGTCAACGATACGTGGTCGTTGTAATCTGGGCTCTGAGAAGAAGGGCTTAAGTAGGTGCCTTGTTATCTAGGTGTGTGTGACGAAGCGAATAGGGGACACGAGAGAAGAACCCGATAATGACCAAGTACACTCAAATATATATGGAAAAGTTGCTCCAGAATGATTATTAGAAGTGTTCGAGTATAGGTAGGTATAATAGGTAAACACTCACTCGACCTTTGATACTGCTGCTAATACTCGGTCAGGAGTTCAGTTGAGGCGACTATTTCGCCATTCTTCGGTGTCATCACTATTAATGCCACATTGTCATAGATACCTAATCGAGGCGTTGGAATCTAACCGACGTTCTTTCGTTTAGCTGCTACATCTCTGAGCCTCTGTGAAATCATACATGCACTCATGTGCGGCATTCTCTGCAGTACTAGCGATTGCAAAGCATCTCTAAGATGAAACGTGTGGAGAGCTGAAATGGAGAAAATGGAAAGGTTAGTCGAGGTGGGAGGTGAGAAAAGAAAACGAGCATGTCGTCGGCGTCGTGGGTGCAGCAGCCACGATTATATATGTGCATGTAATTCTCCAAAAGCTGCTTTACCTATCCCCTATCAATCTATATCTTTTGGATGCAGTCTCCTTCGCTAAGTAATCCTTGCAATAAGCCGAAACGGCTCTAGTAGACTTTTCAATAATCGCAGACCCAGGGTGCCGATAGACATGTATGTAGCCGCGACGTCGTCGGCGTCCGGCACACGGGACACAGGGGGGCAGGGCATTGCACAGACAAAACAATTATTTAGTTTGTTTTTGATTGTTTGGGTCAGCTAAAACAAAACAAGGGATTTTTCTTGTTTATCCATACAAAACAAGAGCCTATTGTTTTGTTTGAGTGGATACTTATTACATGAGGGTCTCGTGCCCCACATATATACTCAT